>NW_019174546.1:5158660-5256497 GCF_002260705.1 Seriola dumerili | reverse complement strand
TAAGGCATAAAATGTCATAAAAATGTCATAGTATAGTAAGGCATAAAATGTCATAAAAATGTCATAGTTTAGTAAGATATCAAATGTCATAAAAATGTCATAGTATAGTAAGGCATAAAAACGTCATAGTATAGTAAGGCATAAAATTTCATAAAAAAGTCATAGTATATTAAGGCATAAAATGTCATAAAAATATCATAGTTAAGTAAGGCATAAATTTTCATAAAAATGTCATAGTATAGTAAGGCATAAAAACGTGATAGTATACTAAGGCATAAAAACGTCTGGGTATAATAAGGCATAAAATGTTGTGAGAACACCATAGTATAGTAAGTCATAAAATGTCATAAAAATGTCATAGTATACTAAGGCATAAAATGTCATAAAAACATCATAGTTTTTTAAGGTATCAAATGTCACAAAAACGTCATAGTATAGTAAGGCATAAAAACGTCATATTATACTAAGGCATAAAATGTCATAAAAACGTCATAGTATAGTAAGGCCTAAAATGTCATAAAAATGTCATAGTTTAGCAAGTCATGAAATTTCATAAAAATGTCATAGTATAGTAAGGCATAAAATGTCATAGTATAGTAAGGCATAAAATGTCATAAAAATGTCACAGTATAGTAAGGCATAAAATGTCATAAAAATGTCATAGTTTAGTAACATATCAAATGTCATAAAAATATCATAGTATAGTAAGGCATAAAAACGTCATAGTATAGTAAGGCATAAAATTTCATAAAAATGTCATAGTATAGTAAGAAACAAAATGTCATACAAATGTCACAGTATAGTAAGGCATAAAATGTCATAAAAATATCATGGTTAAGTAAAGTATCAAATGTCATAAAAACATCATAGCATAGTAAGGTATAAAATGTCATTAAAATGTCATAGTATAGTAAGGCATAAAAACGTCATAGTATACTAAGGCATAAAAACGTCTGGGTATAATAAGGCATAAAATGTTGTGAGAACACCATAGTATAGTAAGTCATAAAATGTCATAGTATACTAAGGCATAAAATTTCATAAAAACGTCATAGTTTAGTAAGGTATCAAATGTCATAAAAATGTCATAGTATAGTAAGGCATAAAAACGTCATAGTATAGTAAGGCATAAAATTTCATAAAAATGTCATAGTATAGTAAGAAACAAAATGTCATACAAATGTCACAGTATAGTAAGGCATAAAATGTCATAAAAATATCATGGTTAAGTAAAGTATCAAATGTCATAAAAACATCATAGCATAGTAAGGTATAAAATGTCATTAAAATGTCATAGTATAGTAAGAAACAAAATGTCATACAAATGTCACAGTAGAGTAAGGCATAAAATGTCATAAAAATGTCATAGTATAGTAAGAAACAAAATGTCATACAAATGTCACAGTAGAGTAAGGCATAAAATGTCATAAAAATGTCATAGTATAGTAAGAAACAAAATGTCATACAAATGTCACAGTAGAGTAAGGCATAAAATGTCATAAAAATGTCATAGTATAGTAAGAAACAAAATGTCATACAAATGTCACAGTAGAGTAAGGCATAAAATGTCATAAAAATGTCATAGTATAGTAAGAAACAAAATGTCATACAAATGTCACAGTAGAGTAAGGCATAAAATGTCATAAAAATGTCATAGTATAGTAAGAAACAAAATGTCATACAAATGTCACAGTAGAGTAAGGCATAAAATGTCATAAAAATGTCATAGTATAGTAAGAAACAAAATGTCATACAAATGTCACAGTAGAGTAAGGCATAAAATGTCATAAAAATGTCATAGTATAGTAAGGCATAATACGTCATAGTATAGTAAGGCATAAAATGTTGTGAGAACACCATAGTATAGTAAGTCATAAAATGTCATTGTATACTAAGGCATAAAATTTCATAAAAACGTCATAGTTTAGTAAGGTATCAAATGTCATAAAAATGCCATAGTATAGTAAGGCATAAAAAGTCATAGTATACTAAGGCATAAAAACTTCATAGTATAGTGAGGCATAAAAACATCATAGTATACTAAGGCATAAAATGTCATTAGAACGTCAAAGTATAGTAAGGCATAAAATCTCATAAAAACGTCATAGTATAGTAAGAAATAAAATGTCACACAAATGTCACAGTATAGTAAGGCATAAAATGTCATAAAAATACCATGGTTTAGTAAGGTATCAAATTTCATAAAAATGTCATAGTATAGTAAGGCATAAAATTTCATGAAAATGTCACAGTATATTAAGGCATAAAATGTCATAAAAATGTCATAGTATAGTAAGGCATAAAATGTCATAAAAATGTCATAGTTTAGTAAGTCATAAAATTTCATAAAAATGTCATAGTATAGTAAGGCATAAAATGTCATAGTATAGTAAGGCATAAAATTTCATAAAAATGTCACAGTATATTAANCATAAAATGTCATAAAAATACCATGGTTTAGTAAGGTATCAAATTTCATAAAAATGTCATAGTATAGTAAGGCATAAAATTTCATGAAAATGTCACAGTATATTAAGGCATAAAATGTCATAAAAATGTCATAGTATAGTGAGGCATAAAATGTCATAAAAATGTCATAGTTTAGTAAGATATCAAATGTCATAAAAATGTCATAGTATAGTAAGGCATAAAATTTCATAAAAATGTTATAATATAGTAAGAAATAAAATGTCATACAAAAGTCACAGTATAGTAAGGCATAAAATTTCATGAAAATGTCATGGTTTAGTAAGGTATCAAATGTCATAAAAACATCATAGTATAGTAAGACATAAAAACATCATAGTTAGGTAAGGTATAAAATGTCATTAAAATGTCATAGTATAGTGAGGCATAAAAACATCATAGTATACTAAAGCATAAAATGTCATTAGAACATCAAAGTATAGTAAGGCATAAAATGTCATAAAAACGTCATAGTAGAGTAAGGCATAAAATGTCATAAAAATGTCATATTTTAGTAAGATATCAAATGTCATAAAAATGTTATAGTACAGTAAGGCATAAAATTTCATAAAAATGTCAAAGTATAGTAAGGCATAAAATGTCATAAAAATATCATAGTTTAGTAAGTCATAAAATTTCATAAAAATGTCATAGTATAGTAAGGCATAAAATGTCATAGTATAGTAAGGCATAAAATTTCATAAAAATGTCACAGTATATTAAAGCATAAAATGTCATAAAAACATCATAGTATAGTAAGGCATCAAATATCTTAAAAATGTCAAAATGTAGTCAGGAATGAAAACGTCTGGGTATAATAAGGCATAAAATGTTGGGATCACACCATAGTATAGTAAGGTATCAAATGTCTTAAAAACGTCATAGTATATTAAGGCATAAAAACGTCATAGAAATGTCACTGTATAGTAAGGCAAGGCAAGGCAAGCAAAGTTTTCATCAGAAAACTCGTAGACTAGTAGTCTAAATGAAAGCTACATGCTGAACAAATGGTGCATGATGCATTAACAAAGAAGAAGAAACACAACCAAATCACAGAAAATCAAACACAAAGCCTAAAGGCAAAGGGCAAAAGCTGCAGAGAGAGAGAGAGATCTATAGGAAGCTAGCTACTTCATGATTGTGTAAAGTGTGTAAAGTGTGTAAAATCGAAGAATTAACAGCACACATCAATGGCTGTTTATTAGTAGACAGAGAAATAAAGACACAATCCGTGATGAAAAAATGTCACCCCATATAAAAAAGAAAAAGATTGCAATCACGCTCAAATTATTTGACTGGTCTTTAAATTAGTATGGCCCTGTAATAAACAGGCCTATATTTTCAGTTAAGAAACACAAATGTTGATTTTTTTTTATTGGTTATATTAGTGAATATACCCACAATCAAAATTATTTATGTGGGCCTGATTAAATTTTAACTGGCAATCCTCCTCATCCCACATACACCTATACTTACACTTAAGGGTGCATGCCGATTCCAGTGTATCTCTGTAACTAAATAGCCTACAGAATTTACACGTGTGATGATTTAACAGCATTGTCAACTCTAACACACCATGACGGTGCAAATCCTTATCTAGTCTGGAATATTAGTCGAAATAGTGTTCCAAGCTACTCTGCTACACTTCCTATCTTGTGTTTTCTTTGTGCCGCCCAGCTCCTGCTGCTGATTGATGGATAGCTTCTCCCACTTGTTTTTTCAGCAGTTGGACCATCCAGTAGCAGGTTGCCAGGGCCAACTGCACAGATTGCTCTGACACACCCTCTCCCTGCTTCTCACTCACTCCCCCATGGGTCTGCTGGTCAGCTCATGCAGTTTGTCACTGGAAAAGGAAAGAAAAAGACTGAGTAGTGAACAGAGTCATACATAGGTTGCTAATGTGTCTTTGTTGTTGGTTTAGGGCAGAAAGGTAGGCAGATAAAGCATAGAGGTGACCCATTAGGGCACCTACTTATCCTAATGGAATTGTTGATTTGGTTTCAGCTAGCAAAAAGGCTAGAGGCAGTTGGCCACTCAACACATTTTAACAACTTTTAGATTCACTAGTACAGTATGCTGGGTCATATGCCAGCAGGTCACCCACTGCTTCCACTGGGGCCTCTGCACAGCACATACTGTACATGTGGGTTCACATGGCTGCGTGAGCATTGGATTGAACCATTATAAGCACCACTCCTCAACAAATTCCCTACTGGGCAGTCAACAGCTGGATCACTGGCGGGTGTTTTATCGCTACATTCAGAAAAGCGTGAAAAAATGCAGTGCTCTCTTTCACTTGAATGGAGCCAGTTCAGTGACATAGTGGGGGTGCAGAGGGCTCCAGCAGAAACATGCAGAACTGCAATGTGACATCATTTGGCAATCTAACAATGTTAAATGGCTGCATTTAAAGAGTTTGCTTTTATCCAAAGCGAGATACCATGAAAGGTGCTGGTCTAATGCTCAGAAGCAATTTGGGATTTGTTGTCTTGACCAAGGACACTTGAACATGTGGCTAGGAGGTGCTTATGATTACTATGATTAGTGGAGATGCAATCAACCCCAGTGGCTGGTTGGTAATATGAATGGCACAGTCTGGTTTTTACTAGATCATTGCAACAAAAGATAAGGTAGTTGCCACCATGATACCTTTACAGAGTTGTCAAATTCTGAGTATTGTAACCCACTGCTCTGTGTTTTGGCATCTGCTAAGCCTTCAAACTAATCTGTTACTCAAACTGGACATCCTGGATGATGTTTTATTCAGGTAGTCCACCAAATGACATTACTACCTCTTTGTCCCGCTCCTCCATTTTTGGAGATAATACAAAAAAAACACTATGATAGTATGTTTTGGCGCTGAATGCCAAACACTGGCAAATACAGGTTTGCACAAACTATCCAGACAACACAGTCTCAGTGCACTTTCATTGCCCATTAAGCAAAATTGATGGGTTTGCAAAAGTGGTGTCAGAAAAAAAATGGGCCCAACCTACTGTCCTGCTCAGTTACTTTATCCCTTGGCTTGTGTTGAGAACTGTGGCTTTCTTTAAGATGCACGTATGAGGGATTTTCATCCTGTCTTGCTGTTTCTGTTTTTCTCCATCCACCTGTTTTGTGGCATAAAGCCAAAACCTTCCTTCATATAGACCCAATGCAGTTTGACAAGAGGGGTGGGAGCGCCAGATTGTGATGGCTATTTTGATTCCATTTTTTTATCTACACCAACCAATGCAGGGTGAAATCATCACTGAAAATCACTGTTTTTCCAGAGAGCAGTTTTCTGTGAATCTCAGTATTATATAGTGCCTCTGAAAGGTTGCACAGCTGGCACACAGCCGGTTTTCAAAGAAGCAGGATTTTTCTCAGAATTTCAAGTCCACATTTCATGGCGTCTTTAATGGTTTGCTTTAGCTCCTCTTCTCTGCCGTGCACCTGTTAGGTCACAAAGATACTTTATATTAATATCATGTTATCTAATATATATATAACTAACATGAATCACATCTAGTCTGACAAATGAACAATGTACAATTTTGTAGCAGCAGTATTGATTCATCTTTGCTTATCAGTTATATGTGCTGTCCCTTACACAAACAGCTGATGTCATTGTGGGTGGTGACAGACCATGACCAGAAATATGCAATGGGAAATATGTGATGGGGATATAATATGTGATTAGGTGCCTGATTTAAGCAAAAGCACCAGAGTCTTTTTCCCATCAGTGCTCCTGTAATCTGTGGACTCAACTCCAGCTTGGAACTGGACTCTGAATAAACTGCTTGCGATGATCCAACAAATCCAAACTGGACTAACTGAACATCAGAAACACATTCATCCCCATTTCAACAATCTTCAATTCATTTTTGGATGTTTTTTTCTGTGGCCACACTTTGTGTATCTGCACTATGTTATGATGTTTTCACTCATTTTGAGCAACTAGAAGGGAAAACCTTTGAAGCTGTAGGTTCCATTTCACTCTGCTTAACAGACCCGCATACATATTAATTATATACTTGACTTGCCTCTACTTCTGCATGACTAAATACTCTGTGTTCATCCTATAATCTCTCAAGTTAAGTTAAAGTCTAACTCCCATGACAGGCCACGATAATAAACCAATGTGGCTCCACACAGTGGGGCTCTTCAGAACACCTGCATCGTGAGGTTATTTATGCCTCTGGAAGAGTAGATTTGGGGAATGAGTCGTGTTTGTATCTTATTTACATCTGAAAGGCAGCGGGGGGGATGGTAGGGGTCATCGTGGGTGATCGGAGGGCACTCATGTGATGAGGTGCTCCTGGGGTCTAAAACTGTCCTCAACCGGAGACAACGCTGGTCAGTTGAAAGTCTTCCTTCTCTCCAAGCAATCAACTGGTTGGAAATAAGTCACACCCACTTGATGAAATCATACCCAGCTGTGCACTGACTTGGTGGCCAATATGATAATCGCACTATAGCATAACCTCAGTTAGCCATCTCATATAGAATAGATTATTGTGTGAATGAAGAATATGTAGAGAGTTGATGCTCGTCCTCTGGGCTCTGACCTCTTCGCTCCCTACAAGGAAACTCCAGGTGCATAGCATGGAGCAGGGAGGGACGATGCCAACGTCTTTCCAAGGGGAATGTAGACTCAGAGAGAGCCCACAGGTGGATGCTGGGGTGGAGGTGGGGGTTATGAAATGCTCTCCAGTAGAGTAGTACAGTATCAGATACACATGTGCCAATGGGGAAAAAAACAGCGGGGATTTTTTTTCTGCAATAAGTGAAATGTTAGTTGACAGTTTGCTGCAGTAGTGAGTTGGCAGGGCCACAGAGCTGCTCCTGCTCACAGGGTTAGAAAGCGTAACCTTTGTCCTCCCTGTCAGTTTTCCACGTGGTTACTCCTCCTCCATCCTGCTCCTCCGACAACATGAATCTTATACACTCCCAGTTATGCTGTCATCTCTATAATGTCTGCAAATGCTACTGTACATATAGTCAAAACTGCAATATATTTGTTGTGTGGTTTTAAATATTTGGAAATCTCAATCAAATTTCAGATTTTTTATCTGACAATAGATAGAGACCAAAAACTGAATAAAAGTCTGGTGTAAGGTGCAAGTAAAACTACATTTGTTAGAAAAAGAAAAATGTGGATGTGTTCTTCTTTTGGAACGAGGCATTGTGGCCCAAGTCAAAGGTGACGCTTTGACGGGCTTCTTTTTCTTTCTTTTGACAAGAAGACAAGAAGCACTGTGATCCTTTGACCTGCCAGCTCTTCCACACAGAAAAGAAGAATGAGAGACTGGTTTCCTTGGCGTGAATTCAAAAGGTCCCATTTCCTTCACATGACATGTGACTGATTTTAACTTCAGTGCAGCCCGCCCTGCAATGACACACGCTCAGAATAGATTAAGTAGAGTGGAAGATAGGAAAACCATTTCCACAGACTTTTGACTGGGAGTGTCCTTCACACATCTGATGGATGTCCTTCACACCTTTAATATTTCACGTGACTGGAATTTAGATAAATATTGAAAATATAGCCCTTAATTTTAAGATGTATTGCTTTTTTTTTAATTCCTGGATAATTTGGAATTTATATTTTAAATTTTATATTAGAGCAATAATAAAAAAATACAATTTTATAATTGACTCAACCATGGAATAGATTATGCGTCCAAGCTGTATGTGTTATACTGGACTTAAACCGTCACCTTTTCCTTTTTTTAACCAATTTAACCTATACTTTATTTGAACATGTTTTCTTAATCATCCATTTCAACACCTCATCTGACATGATGTAACAGTTTGCTTTGGTCTTAAATGAGCTGTGAACGACAGCGAACGCAGCTATGCCTTCTGTTAAACTGGAAAAGTACCGAACAGAGCAGGAGACGTGGAGGTCACTCTCACTGGCTGAAATGCGTATCTCTCAGCTGTTTCTAATCAGGCCTGATTCTTCAAAGCCACACACACACACACACACACACACACACACACACACACACTTGATGAGCGTCACTCATGATGTTTTCAGTTGGGCTGCTGGTGGAACCAAATCTCTGCTTGTGCCACAATCTTGGTGTATCATTCAAATACTGCTTGTTAGCATAAGGTCATCCAAGTGGCCATGTCAGAAATTAAAACGTGGGCATTTTGGAGGGCAGCTCTTGCTGAGGCTCTGGGAATGATCATCTTTATCTTCATCGGCCTCTCAGCGGCAATAGGTGACAAAAATAACACCTACCCTGACCAGGAGATAAAAGTGGCATTTGCCTTTGGTTTGGCCATTGCCACATTAGCCCAGTGTATAGGTCACATTAGTGGTGCCCACCTGAATCCTGCCATCACCCTGGGCATCCTGTCCAGCTGCCAGATCAGTGTCCTCAGAGCCTTTTTCTATATCGTAGCTCAGATTTTAGGAGCAGTGGCTGGCAGTGCCATTGTGTATGGTATTAGGCCAGAAACCACAGATTCTCTTGGTGTTAACAAGGTAAGGTGGAACCCATGTGCTTCTAATTTTTCCTGAGTAATGCTTGTCTCAATGAGTGACATTTAGTATTCCTATTTGAGAGGCATTTGGGGAATTGCCTCCAGTCTGACCTAGTTTTCTGTAAAAGCCAGACAACTCATTGTCTGAAGTTTTGTGTTCTCCTCTCTAAGACCTCAACTGCTGGAGATAAGTTGTTCAATTTTAAATGTCATTTTAAATTATCACTGGTTTGTAGCTGCCATCCAACAAACAGGGCCTTCTCTTTTCAGGGAGTGTTTATAGGATAACTTGTTTGTATTGTTTTGTTGGATTTTTTTTTTTTTTTTTTGGTTGTTTCTTAAAGGATATTTCTTCTTCAAGTGTTGCAGAAACTGAAGTAAAAGAATCCCTTAAGCAAAATTGTTCATGCACAAAGAGGTGAAAAAAGTGTTTTTCTTCTTTGCAGCTAAATGGAATCAGCCCAGGTCAAGGATATGTCATAGAATTCCTGCTCACCCTCCAGCTGGTCCTGTGTGTGCTCGCAGTCACTGACAAAAGGCGTGATGTCAGTGGATACGCACCTCTGGCTATCGGACTGTCTGTGGGGTTGGGACACCTTGCTGGGGTAAGTACATCAAAACATTCCTTCATTTCCCCTTTCATTAGTTTGGTAGATGGTTTCCCCATCTCGCCGTGGCCCGATACAATGGATTTGCGTAGGATGAACCTGGCTGTAAATCAGGCTTGCATGTAATCTGCTGCTGTGTAGCTAGAGAGCCAAGTGGTGTTTTCCTCTGATATGGTTTACAGATCCGCTACACAGGATGCGGTATCAACCCAGCTCGATCCTTTGGGCCTGCAATCATACTGGAATCTTTTGATGATCAATGGGTATTTATGGTTGAGATGTTTATCAGATATTTTTCCAAGTGTTGTATTCATGACTCATTCTTCTTGAAACAGGGATGTGTCTGTCCTGTTATTTGTTTTTCAGGTATACTGGGCAGGACCAATGAGTGCTGGTGTGGTGGCAGCTCTTCTTTATAATTATCTACTGGCACCTAGAGACGAGCCCTTGAGTGAAAAAGCAAGGGTGTTATTCTGCAGTGGCTCATCACCGGAAAATGAAACCCAGGAGCCCCTTCTGGAGAACACTAGAGATGCAAAATGGTCAAAGGAGCCAGTCTAAATGGAAATTACTACTGTATACTGCTGCTTATTTGTGTCAAATAAAATGCTTTTTCAACACGAGTTTCATCGTCTCTATGATGCTCAAATGTGTGACAAGAAATCTTTTGTCCTGCTTCATCTTCTCTTCTGTCCTCCCATCTGCACACAAACCTCTTCTCTATGAATCCTGAAGTATGTGACACATTGGGTTTTGACACACCAAACACATTTGAAGCCAACATGACAGATATAAACATTTTTAAAAAAGGAGGGTTTTGGAGGGCTGTGGCATCTCAGATATTTTTGGAAAAGATATTGAGGAGAGGGTTGCGCCGGAGCTGAAGGTTTCACTGGCCATCGCCACTCTGGTTCAGAGTTTGGGGGCACATCAGTGTAGCAAACCTGAACCCTGCAGTCACCTTGGCGCTGCTGGTCAGCTTCCAGATCAGACCGCTGAGATGTGTGTGTGTGTGTGTGCGTGCGTGCTACATCCTGGCTCAGATGCTTGGAGCAGTTGCCACAAGTGCTTTTGAGAATGGATATAGCCCCAGTGAATTGCTTGGTCCTTGGGTTATCCTTGTCCATTTGTTTTCTTTCATTTCACAGGAAAGTGCTCTTAAAAAACACTTTGTCATCGAGTTCCTTGCCACCCTTCAGCTTATTGTGTGTGTGATAGCTGTGACTGATAAGCGAGTGATGTTAAAGACTTTTACGCCGCTGGCTATTGGGCTGTCAGTGGGACTCGGGTACTTTGCAGCTGCATCTGAGTGAATCACAATCCTATAATTCTGAAATCTGTGGTTGAATTTTTCAGCAGTTTTGACAAAATCAACTGTAGATTAATCCTGACTAATCCTGAAATCTCTCATTTCAGGAGGACCTTTAGTTATTTTAGGAGGCAGATTTACTTTCTTTGATACAGCGCTCACAACCGAGCAAGGACAGACACAGAGAGTTCATTTTAATAACAGCGGGTGGACAAAATGAAAGCACTACTCAATAAGAGTACTAAATAACAATTTGGTGAAGCTTTTTGTCAAAGGGTCCTGATATTTTTTATCTGTCTATCTGTAGTGTAGTAAAGCAAATATCCTGTTCAGTCTGTATTGGTGAGGGTCCACTGCTTCTCTTTGCCAATATGGCTTTCCTGTGTTTAGAAAAGTGGTGGAAATGATTCAGGACTTTCTCTCTGCTACATTACGTAATTTTGCAGTGTTGTGCGGCTGATGTGCTAGCGGCTCAGGAAGCGGGCACTACAGTTGCAAAGGCATGTGTCATAGAAGGCTGAAAACAAATTAGCACCGTCAACTTTGAGAAGTGGCTGGAAATCACTGTTTTTATAAGTGTGTTTTCCTGGAAACATAAGGCCACTTGCAGAGAGGTACAAATCGGTCACTGCCCAGATCGCAGGTGCCAAAACTAAACACGCAATATAGCCATGGAAGAATTAGAGATATACAGTATAACATGGTATAAAAATGATGTATTTTGGTGAATCAGCACATCTGAAAGTATCGCCTAAACTACTACAACTACAACTGCATGGCTACTGTATTGTGAGGGGTTTCTGTCATTGGCATACTGCAAGTATCTATTTTACAAACTGATTATGTAGGAATGGCTTGCACTTGTAAATGGATATTCCCAAACTGCTAACATGAACAATTCCATTCCAGGATAAGAATTTGTTGAATAACCTGATAGGCCTAACATGTTGCCATTTACAGATAAGTTTCACTGGATGTGGTACTAATCCTGCTCGCTCCTTTGGACCAGTTTTGATACGTAAAGGAATACAGAACACCTGGGTAATGTGAGCACACATTTTGAAACTTTTTTTTTTTTTACCCAACTCTCTCAATCAATCCAATGATCTCTGCTTTCATTCCAGGCATGTGGAGGAATAGCAGCAACTATATATAATACAATTCTGTATCCACGAACACCAAACTCCAGAATGCGCAGGATCGTCCTGCTTCATGGTGCAGAAGATGAAGCTGAAAATAAAATATCCATGCAACATTTTCGCTTTCCTGTCTGTCGCCACACTGATAAACAGCAAATATGCTTTAAAATGGGTATTGATTGTATTTTTAGTTTTGTAGTGAGTGTCAGATATATCATGTTTTTTTAAACCAAGGATTATCTTATAATAACGATCCTTTCTCATTTTTTAAACCGCAGAGTTCAAACTAAGGTTAACATATCCCTGTTTACATTGTGCAATCGCCAGAATAACACAATGTTTATACAGTATATATATAGATATAGATATATCTATATATATATCTATATCTATATCTATATCTATAGATATAGATATATATATCTATATCTATATATATATGTATATTTAGATCTGGATGACCTTGCCATTAGTTTCTCTATAATGTATTGCATACTGTGTACAGTGTTATTTTGTTCAGCGTTTGGCGACAGTCCAAAAAAATCTCTCTGCAGTAAAACAACACAAGGATGTGGATCAGGTAATTGCACATGAAAGCACTGTAAATTCTTCATAAGAAAAAGCATGATTAGACAAGATGTGGCCATCATGGAGATTTCCTGTTTGGCTGTGTCACAAGAATGTCCTCCTTCCATCTACGCAAGCGGCCCGTCTCACATCCCGTTTTATGACTTATGAGTATATTTGATGGTCCACACACACCCTGGGCTAATCATTGAATAACCATCAAGTGACTTTAAGCTCAACTGCAGAACATTTCCCAACAGAAAGCCGGCATTCTGAGGGCAATCGAGCCAAGGTTGTTTAAGTAGATGTTAGTTATTGTTAGCTAAGAACCAATCAGGGGCAGGATCACCGCTGTGGTTGGATGCACATCCCCTCATTGAACGTTGCTATTATTCTGCTCTGTGTGAGATGATCATTAACAAAATGTCTGCATTCCAAATATTTTTACAATGTCCTGTGAGGGAGTAAAGCTGTAGCCTACGTTTTTGTCCTACTGTCAGGTCCAACTTCCACTTATTGCCACACAGCTAGGCAGGTGATGGAAAATCACTCTGATATACTGTATGTGTAACACAAACTTAAACACAACATGAGGCGTAAATTCAACAGACCGACGTGATGGTATGAGCATGGGGAGGAAGCTATACGAATCTACAGAGCCTGCAAAAATCAACATGTTTCATTATATTTAATCGCAATGACTGGAACAATCTGATTAAAAATATTTATCTACATTCCGACTATACATCATTCCCTATGGCTCACCTCCCTTTAAGGAGGAATATTGCTTTGCTCCGGTGTATGTTCCTGCACATCTGTCAATTAGGCTCCTCATAAACCTGCTACGGTGCCCTGCGCTTTTAAATTTATCCATGAATGATCGCCGTGCTGATGGGATTATCTCACTTATATGACATGACACTTCTTCACATGATTTTTTATGGTGGATTCTCAGAGGCCAATCATGTGACGGCAGCCAATCTGAAATCTCCCTCCTTTGTGTGCTTAACCTCGGAGGTCATAGCATTGTGTTTGGCCTCTTGTTTTGAAGTTTGTCCTCAACAACATGGACAATGCTCTTTTTGTTGCCCCTCAGTCATTTTGTCTGAGAGTGTCCTTCATCAAATTATTTGCCTCTCATGTTGAATTTGATTATTCCATGATTTGGCATGGGAGTGTGTTCAGTAGTCCTCTCATTCTGTTTAACTAGACAAAATAAACAAGTGGGAATGGAGGCCATAACCTGATTTTGAACTGATTTCAGAGTGACAGTAAGTTAACAGTAATGACCGACATGAAAATATGGACTATTCAATACACATTTGTGTAATAGAAAACCAACGTCCTTTCTTTACGCTTTACAAATTAAGAGTAATAATTTAAGTGATAAGGCTGATAAGGTAATATTCTATTTACTATAATATATATATATAAGTATTGTCTGAATAGTGTTGTCCAAAAACGATTAAAAACATTAATGAGTCACACTGTGCCTTTATTACAGTGGAGAGAGCTCTGTTGTTTATTCTAATCCAGTCCCACATACACCATAATGCTGCAGTAATTACTCACTTTACCACCAAATGTGAATTATTCTGCAGCCAATCTCCAAGACACTGCGTACTCTTGTTTGAATAACGTTTGCTAAAAACTACAGATGCCTGCTGTGTTCCACCATCTTGGAAAATTATGTAGCCTTTTTTTTTTTTTTTTTTTGAAGTCTTGTGACCTGTTTTTAAAGGTTAATGTATTTACTAGGAACAAAGGGAGGGATTTGTTGTCAGAAAGAAAAATGTATAATATTGCCTGCCATGCCCTTTAAAGGGATATACACTGGGTTTCTTGTCCCCAGCAAATATAACTCCAACTTGCAGACTAATTGCTTTTAAACACAATTTTGACCCCACCACTAGCCCTCTTCACCCTGTCTACACATACTGAGCCTATACTGACTGATGCCGGGCTCCTATCTGCACCCTGAGAGTTACTCACCACGCTCACTCCCTTTCTGTTTTTCATCAGTTCTGTGTCAGAAGGGCTGGGGCCCGCGGGGAGATGGATGGGATTTCTGGTGAATTGTGTGTGGCAAACTCTGTGCTCGGAAACCACGGTGCCAATCAAAACTGCAGAGTAAAACAGTTCTCACTTCCCTTTTTGTGACCCCAGCGATCACACAGTGCTGAGGAAAATGATCCCTCTTTCTACATGACAGTACTGACCTACATTCTAATAGCTTTAGTGTTTAAAAAGCACAACACCTTTAGGGTCAGTTAACAGCCTTTGTAACTGCATGGCTATAAACACTTGTCAGAGGGTGAATGGTCCCACTACTACAAACTACTTCAGAGGTCCTGACCCGTGAACTTGCTGGTAAACACAGATCAAAACAGGCCAAAGTCTTCACATTGGCTTCTGTTAAACTCACAGGCACAGTCCATGATTCAAATGTAAACCAGAGGGTTGCTCCACCACCAAAATCCAAACAAGGGTTTGGAACCTGCTTTCACTCTCAAATGATTAACAGGTTGCTTTTGATGCTCAGACTAAAACTTGGCAACAACAAAATGAATATTATTAATATTTTATGATGTTTTTAAAGGTTTTGTAAATACAGCATAAAAACAGGCTTATATTTTCAATTTACCCTACAAAATAATGGTTGAATCAATCAATTATGTGCATAGACCTTGAGTTTATGTAATCAAAATTTACAAATTCGACCTTTAATGACTGACATAACAGTGTAATGCCCCATTGGTTTTTATGTGCTGTGTGACATTGTTGAACAGTAGATCCCATCAAAGAATTATTGCCCTGCAGCTCAGTAGTTGTACTTTAAATTGCAGCTACGCCCACTACACATGGAAATGCACACTGACAAACACAAAGGCAAAAACTTAAATATGACTGCTGTGACCACTGTGAAGACTTCTCATAAAAACTAAATGCCACAAATGACCTTGAGCCCATCCCTAACTGGATCCCTAACTATTAAGGACACATAGGCCTACAGTGTAACTGATAATTAATTAGTAAAAGACAAAACCTTTTTTTTTTTTTTTTACTTTTTCAAGTTTTGAAAACAAATCTATAACATGGAGACAATAAGAGAAACAGAGATGTTATGTCAAGTGGGTTTTCAGTAGGTGCATGTTCATATAAAGTAAAATGCTGCAGGGATTATCATCAGGAAAGGGTGGATTTCAGGTTTATCCTGCCATGGGTACAGACCTCACACACACATACACACACACACACACCACTCACTACACAACACACACACACACACACACACACACACACACACCTCTTAGTATTTCATGAGAGCAAACAGAACAGTGTAGAAGTGTGCAATACTGCCACCCTCTGGATTTAGGCCTGCATGCTTATATTCACTCTGTTGCTCACACTGCAGTTATGTCAATGATTAACAATTACACCACCATCTTGATTTTTTCCATTTAAATTAATGAATGAATCTTAATTTTTCCAAAATATATTCTCCCCCATCTCACTCAGATCTTTCAAGGAGAGCCAAGTGAAGTGGTTCAGTTGTAACCCTCAATATCACAAAATACAGACATGTTTGAGTGATATTACCCAGCCTCCTCAAGCTTTTCCCTGCACATCCAAGATATCACAGTTTCAAACACTTTTGATTTTGAAGAAAGCATGTTTTTGAGGGATGCTATTTAACACTTTATTCCAGTGCATCAGGAGTTTTGTACTTTTGCCAGGTTACAGTCTAACTAGTGCTAGAACTGTTTGACAGTTAGTTAGATAATCTAAATCCTCAAAGCAAAGAAGCTGGGCTTCTGGATTTCTGCTCATATAAAAATCAGTGGTAGGTGGCACCTGCATTAGGTCCGATCTAGTAGCTGAACAACTCAATGCATTTGTCAAAGCAGATTAAACGTTTGCAGCTACGACTGAGTTGTAGCAATAAAAACAATAAATTAAAAAAAACGCATACAAATATAAAATAAACCTTTAGCTGTTTATGTATAGAGATAACGTGTTCATGTTTGTATATCCTTGTTCCTTTTTCTTTCTGTCTTTATATTTTTTATACACAGTTTAAACTCTGTGTCGGAGAGCTCCTGAATGCACCCATCCCAACAGCGGAAGAAACCGGAAAGACTTCAGTGTCAGTTCCGGTTTCAAATGTGCAAAGATGTCGCCGTCCTCATTTAATTTTGTCGAGGCTAAAGACAAATTTACGGTGAGAACTCACTGAATTGTCTTTCCTTATTAAAATACGTGTTATTACATATCGCCTGTCGTGATTTAAATCATAGTTAGTTGGCACGCTTGTTGCTGTAATTCAAAGCTTATTCTCGTACTGTATCATATCAGGTAGCAGATGCTAGCTAAGCTAACATAAACGTTCTCTAACGATATATTTTCCCTCTTAAATGTTTTCTCCTTCTCTCCCACACACCTACAGGCTTCTGCCAGATTTGCCCTAACAAGTAAAACCAGCAAACCTTTGATAAACGCTTTCAATCAGATCCCCGGCAAGTAAGTAATGTTTTTTAGCCTCTGTAGTCACAGGTAAATAATAAGTAATCTCCTTAATTACTTCAGTTATCATGTCATGCATGTGTAGCAATCACTTGTTTTTCTCCTATGTTACAGTGAAACGGAAAAGAAAACCACACTTGACCAAGCTCTGAGGAGTGTTCTTGGTGATCAGATTGTAAGTGAATTAGTGTCTGTTTACTTCAAGTTCGTTCAGTAAACCTCATTAATTTAATCGGAGTCATGATGGAGCACGAAAGCATGAAATTATAATTTTTTTATCTGCAGATTGAGCATAAGGCGAGCTGTGATGACTACCTGTCTCTGATCTACCTGAGCATTGACGCCGTTACAGAGGGTATGCTACTCATCCAGTTGACTTAAAAATGGCAGATGGTGTTACATTACACACAGGATCCCTACATTTAAATAAAGACTTGAATCAGCTGACATTCATGTCCCAATGAAAGATGAATAATTGCTGCATACCACATACTCTGCATGCTCCTAAATAAAATAATAGAAAGTATGATGTGTTCAATAAAAAATGAAATCGAGACACTAAAAGCTGCCTATACAAAACCTGTAGTCACAAATGCCATCATTAAGAGAGTCCTTTAAAAACTGATGTATTTTGGGTTACAGCAGATCAGTGAATCCTCACAGAAATCACACTGCACAACCAAATTAAGAACACAGCATAATTCGTGTTTGTAAGGCCTTACTTATTTGTAACTTTTTAATAACTTATAAAAGTGCTCATATTTGCCTATCTAGATACGTCTTCATTGTAGCACTGTGCATGTTCTAATGTGTGGCTGGAGGTTGAGCTAATGTTGTTGTCATGATATGACACAGTCTTCTGACGACAAACAAACTGATTGGTTTTTCACTCAACCTCCAGGTTTGCAAACACTGTTTATTATTGAGTGTTTGTAAAGCATTTATTTCTAAGCCTGAACTGCAATAGTGTTTTAGTGTCTTAAGTCTTAGGAGCGAAGTCTCTTACTGCACCCAAAGCTTAAGATTTGTGGTAACCAAGCTTTTGCCACCCTGTTCCCCTCTTTCCATGCAGGTATCTGCTCTGCTACCACACCTTTCCTTCTGCTGGGAGATGTACTGGACTGCCTTCCTCTTGACCAGTGTGACAAAATATTCTCTTTTGTCGAGGAGAATGTCTCCACCTGGAAGTCGGTAAATAAGCTAAAACCTCTCCGTAAAGGTTGTTGAAATTATTTGTACAACATAATTTAGATCACGTGATCACTATGTTCTCTTCCTTTCCCTAGAACTCCTTTTACACTGCTGGGAAGAACTACTTGTTGAGGATGTGTAATGGTAAAGATTATATCTCACACTTGTTGATCAACTAGACATTAATGTTTAAAAGACATAACTGTTTGTAACACACCTCTCCACCTGTGTAGACCTTTTGAGGAGGCTGTCCAAATCTCAGAATACAGTGTTCTGTGGGCGAATCCAGCTTTTCCTGGCACGCCTGTTCCCTTTGTCTGAGAAATCAGGTAAGAACAGCAACATCTGTATGTTGTCTTGAAATAAACAAGACTGCAACAACCCTCTCAGAGATGCAGTTTACAAAAATAGTCCATTATGTCTGGCAACCATGCTAATGCTTCTCTTATTATGTGCATGTTCTGTTCTGTTTGTGGTTTTTCCAGGTCTCAATCTACAGAGCCAGTTTAATCTGGACAATATAACAGTGTTCAATAAAAATGAACAAGAAAGTACTCTCGGCCAGAAGGTAAAATGACAACACCTGGTAATGATTGTGAGTATTATGAATTTAATCTAAAATAATGAACTTGAATTATGTTTTATGGTTCCATGTTTATAGCACACAGAAGAAAAGGAAGAAGGTATGGAGGTGGAGGAAGGAGAAATGGGGGAGGATGATACTCCTGCACCATGGTAAGTTCAAGTCTTTCTCTAGAATACGCAATAAAGTTTGTCCATGTGTTTTTTTTTTTAATTTATTTAAATGACACTTTGGCTTGCACCTATGTTTAAGTTTATTCAAAATGAATCAAATTTTATTTTCAGCTCCATTCCGATTGACTACAACTTGTACAGGAAGTTCTGGACACTGCAGGACTACTTCAGAAACCCTGTGCAGTGCTACGATAAATTCTCTTGGATGACATTCCTTAAGGTAGAACGCTTGACCACAAGAGCAGAGAGAATTTTTCTCTTTTGCTGCTCATTTGTCAGATCATAATGAACACCAAAGCAGATGTTAGAAAAATAACGACTCACTGCTAATTTGAACCCCTGTTTGTCCTGCTCAGTACTCAGATGAGACGCTGGCAGTATTCAAGAGCTACAAGCTGGATGACATGCAGGCCTCTAAGAGGAAACTGGAGGAGCTTAGAGCATCTGATGGAGAGCATGTCTACTTTGCTAAGTTCCTCACAAGTGAGAAGGTGAGAGAAAGATTTTTACCCTTGGAATTATTTGCAGTTTGTGTTATTGTTTTATTCAGCTTTGAGATTGTTTAAGGGCTGGATGACGTCTGAATCCACTTCTTTCAACACAGCCTACTGCTTAATGTTTTATTTGTAGAAAACTAATAGTAGTTTTGTGAATCTCCAACAACAATATCAGTAACACAAACTTCATTAAATGAACACAGGTTTGCAAAAAAAAAAAAACATAAATTTTCCTGCCATGGATAAGACTATTTCCATGTTTTACTTTTATTACACTATTGCGCCGGTGTTACATGTGTACACTTGTATTTACATGTAAAGAAGGTTAGTCTCGCACAAACATGGGTTGGTTTGACATTCCTGCATCTTTTTTTTTGTCTCCTCAGCTGATGGATTTGCAGCTCAGTGACAGCAATTTCAGGCGACACATTCTACTTCAGTACCTCATTCTCTTCCAGTACTTGAAGGGTCAGGTCAAATTCAAAAGGTGAAGCATTCCTCTGACCTTGTAGGACATTTTCATTTATGTGGAAAAAAAAAACCATCCATCCATTGTTGGGGCTTCATATTTTGTACGTCTTTGTGCTTGTACAGCTCCAGCTCTGTTCTGAATGATGACCAGACTACATGGATAGAGGAGACAACTAAACTGGTTTATCAGGTTAGTCTTAAATCTTATTGACATAGATCATTGACACTAATAGCTACTGTAATCCATAAATAAGCCTCACTGTCTTCTCATTACCATACTTGTTTTTATGTTAAGACTTATTTGGATTATAGACTTACAGTAGGTAGTAAGTAGAATCACCACACTGAAATCAGGAAAATCATTTTTCCACTTACCCACCAGCAGTATGTATCCATGCTGATAACATTGGTTGGATTTGGTGAGATATCTGCCATTAAGACTGGTTTCCTTTTTTCTGGCATCGTGTCCAGAGAGAGAGAAAAGCAAACCTGTGAAAATCTGTGTCTGTTCTGTTGTAGCTGCTGAGAGAAATCCCTCCTGATGGAGACAAGTTTGCCACCATGGTTGAGGTAAGCCATGTTCTGATGGCAAGTCTGATATTAGATATTAAATGAGCTTTTCTGTACACACTCACAATCTGTAAAGTTTGTAGTTAGAGTTCTCCATACACCAGTTACACTAGAAATGTGTTGTTTTTGACAGCATATCCTCAACACAGAGGAGAACTGGAATGTCTGGAAAAATGAGGGATGCCCAAGCTTTGTGAAAGAAAGGTACAGCAACTTAGAGCTCAAACTAAGTTATGGCAGATAATTATTTTATAATTTGAATATATATATATATATATATATATTCCTTATATTGTTTTCTTATTGTTTTATTTATTGATTAATCTGAATGTGCTGTGTGAGCTTTGGGCTCTCATGTCAAAATGACAGTTGGTTCCACTTCCACTATTTAACAGGACGGTAGATGACAAACCCAAAAGACCGACCAGGAAAAGACAAGCACCAGAAGACTTCCTGGGAAAAGGGCCGGACCGCAAGATCTTCATGGGAAAGTATGTGATCTAATACAGCTGAGATGAGTAGTGCAAAGGGGAGAGAGGTGTTTTTATGCCTCTGTGCCAGCAACAGCTGTGGCTGGAGCCATTATGTTTTTGGGTTGTCTGTCCATCTGTCAGTCTGTACGTACGTCCCACTCTCGGGGGAAGGGGAGGTGATGGTGCAGAATCTGTGTAGGTGGCGGAGCAGCACCTCAGTTGTTTCTCAGCTTATCCCAGAATACTTTTACTATCCGAAAAATAGCTTGTCCCTGTAAATGAGTTTGAAAGCTTCTCTTTACTCAGTTACCTGAATGTTAACTAGAAAATGTAGTTAAACTAGTCGTGTTTACTCCCAGCACAGAGTCTGCAGTTTACACAGGCGCAATGCATAGCAGTCATCATCACAGGGAGACCAAACAAAGAAGTAGTTGTCCAGTGAAATATCAGCATTCCAGACTTAATTCTTCCAGACTTAATTCACAAATTATACTTAGTGTGGTTGATCCTAATTATTGTTTCGTTATATGGAAGAAGGGGGACAAAGCATCGTACTGGTTGTTTCCCAGTGAGCTCCGATAAACTTTACAAATATCACAAAGCAACTGGAACTGGAACTGAAATATTTCAACAATGATCAGATGCATTGCCATGAAATTTTGACATTCATGTTGCTATTAAGATTAAACTTAAAATTTGTCCATTATTTTGATTTATCATCCAATATCTGCAAAACTAATGAGAATCCAATCAGCCTCAGCTGCACTTTGTTTAGTGCTTATTATGAAATGTTAACACACACTGTCTATATTTATCCATCTTTAAAACGAGCAGTATGACCTCACAGAGCTGCACGCACCTTCTATTATGTTTTTGTATGAATGGGAACATTTCACTTTCTCCCACTCACATTATCCTCTGCTATTTACACTACCATTATTAGAGTGACACGCTGTGAGCAGAGCTGGACGTGGACCAGCACACAGCGCAGCACATACAACACACACACATGTACCACATCCTGTGTGCGGCAGATGAAGCAGGTGCTTTGACAGATAAGGACAAAGGTTTTGAAACGGAACAACAGGTTTCTCTCCTCCTCCTTCCGTCTCTCTGCCCATATAACCAGTGATTGTCTTTCTACACTTGTGAGGACCCTCATTTAGATAATGCTTTTCCTAACCATCACAACTAAATTTCTAACCAAGACTTAACCTTTAAACAGTATTTTGAAGTTGTGATGACGTCCAAAATGTTCTCACAGCGCAGAAAAATCGTCACTGTGGTTTAAAAATGAAATTAATGATCACAAAGATAACAGTATAGATCCACAAACAGATTTAATTTAAAGAAGAGCAAATGACCCAGATTTTTGTTTTCTGCAGACACACTGAAAGTCTGAAAATCTAAAGATTCACATTAACCCTGCAGTTATGTTTTTGCAAAAAGCGGTTCAAAAAAATCACAAGTGATGTTGCATAATACTTGTCAGTGTGTTTCTGCGCTGCAATTTCCAGACGTCACCTGTCAGTCGAACAGCGTGAGGGGTGCTGCAGCTTCTTTTTCTTCACAGCTGCTCTTGTCTTTCTCTGTTCAGCCGTAGTGGCTAATGATGCTCATAATATCTAAAGCAGTTCCTCATCTGTTTACTTCATGTATGCATGTATTTTGGAAATGTGAAGCAAGCTGTGGAGTGGCAGTAGCAGAGAGCTGCCACAGAAAGTGGGAGAGGGTTGGTTCCCCCAAATTAGAAAAATTGTACTACTGATTGTTCATTTTGTACAAGGTTGTTGTATGAATTGAAGCATTTAAGTCAATAAGGTTTATGTGAGTTATTTTCTGTAGCTGCTGCTGCAACTAAAAAATACTTCATTTTCATTAATATTAATGTGATGAAAAAGATGAAAATTATTGTTTAATGTGGACAAACATCACCTGTTACACTATGCAGAAAACAAGCAACGCAGTGCCATTAATTAAACTGAGCAGTCATGTCACCACATTTATATAAGCTGCCAATGTGTTTTCACTTTGCTGTAAAACATTAAATGTCAACAAAATAACTTAACTATATTAGAAATGTGTCCACTGAAGAACAGACTCTGTCCTTGTGAAACAAATCCTGTGAACATTGAGACCACTAAAAGCTGTGACTGAGCCCTAGCACAATTGAATAATGGTGCAGGTTTATACAGTGTTCACACTCACACAGTGATTAAAACAGTCCAGCTATTGAACCCAATAGACAAAAATGTCCGGAGCAGTTAAATCTACTTCCATAAATTAAGCTCTTTCATGTTTTTGTTTTTTTTTTGTTAGTGATGAGCTGACTCGGCTGTGGAACCTGAACCAGGACAACATGGAAGCCTGCAAGTCAGACAGCAGGTGAGTGGTTCAGAAAACAAGGCAGCAGTTCCCATCTACAATCACATTCACTTTTTTGTATAAATCGTTCTTTCTTAACCTGGTGTTTTTCAGAGAGTTCATGCCATCACTGGATGAATTCTTTGCAGAAGCCATAGAACAGGCCGACCCTGCTAACATGGTGGAGGAGGAGTACAAGTAAGTTTGCCCTGTCGCGTGTCCTTTCAGAACTTTTCAAAGTCAGTTTGCAAGAACAAAATCCTGTAAAAGTCCAGGAACTTTAAGGGGCCTCTATTATTCTTTTGTTTCTTCCTGTAAATCTCTTCAGGGTTGTACGGAACCCAAACTATGGCTGGCGCGCTCTGAGGCTCCTGTCCAGGAGAAGTCCACACTTCTTTCAACCGACTAACCAGAAGTTCAAGAGCCTGGCAGACTATCTAGATAGCATGGTCAGCAAACTGGCCAAAGAACTGCCGGTGAGGATTTTTTTAAAGAAAAAAAAAAACAGTATCATCACTCTAAAAAAAAATCTGCATTCTGCATAATGCCTAACTGTTGACAAACACTAATATCCTATTTTTTTTCTTTCCTTACATGCAGAAGGATATCCCTTCTGAAGAGATCAAGACAGGAGAAGAGGATGATGACGATAATGGAGACAATCTTCTCAAAGACAGCAATGACAGTGAGTTTGAATTGTCACTCGTTCAACATAACTGCTCAATCTCGGTCACATCTACCTTTACACTCATTTTCACACGCATCTACAGCTAAACATCAAAACAAGCTTCAACCCAGCTTGACCTCTGTACCTTTTAGGTCCTTGTTACGATAATTAAATCACCTCATCTACCAAGTATCCGCTCATTTCCATCCTTTGTAGATCGAGTCTATTTTTATCCTCCCTATTGTGTTTTTCTTTTAGGTCCGAGCATACAGAGCAAGCTGGTGACAAACCAGCAGATGGATGACATTGCAGCCAAACTGGGCGCTCAGTGGAAGATGCTGGCTTCTCATTTGGAAATGAAGGCGGCAGAGTTGCGAGAGATCGAAACAGATAGTGAAGATGTTGACATGCAGGCCAAACTGCTGCTTGTAGCCTGGCAGGACAGAGAGGGAACACAAGCCACTGTGGAGAGCCTGATCACAGCTCTTAATGCTGCAGGATTCTCTCAGATTGCAGATGGCCTCAATGAGGCTTAAAGTAGGCCATTTGTTACTTAAATCAGTACCTCCATTACCACATCCTTTTTAATACCAAAAACAATTGGTGACTAAAATTTTTGTATGTAGTTCAAGTTGAAAGCCCTGTTTTTTCACTGTAGAAAATCCAATAAATGTTTTTTTTCTAATAAAACATTTAGTAGACCGTTCATTATCACATTCTCACACAAAAGAAGCCCACATTTTGGTATAACAGTTTATTTTCACCACCTATGAAAAGCAGTCAGTCAATAACTTATTACAGAGTGTTGATGGCTAGGTCGTACACACTGTGGCAGGGTGAGCAGGAAACCTGCATGGAGAAACAAAGTGAAGCATAGCATTTTAAAGGTATAGATGTCAAAGTCTGTAATCAGTGTCAGCAAGAACAATGTTCAAGGCTTGTTGAGTAAACCATCATGGTTGAATCTCAAGTCTTTATTTAACTGCACACAGTTCACCACAAGGACAACCTGTTCTGAACCAGTTCCCCACACACTTCCCCCAAAAGAGCATTAGTGAGGTTTTGGCAGAAATAAGCTCATCTGTCACTACATCTGAGAACAATTCCAGGAGATGATGCAAGCCAAGCACTTAAGAAAAGACCTTAGATTGAACCCAAATTTCCCAGAGGGTCAACAGGTGAACAAGAGCAAATCTTTACAGTGTTAAGTGAAAACCTCCATAATACATCTGAGAAGATACAAGCCAGAATGTCAAGAACAGCTTGGCTAGGCATTTTTGTACAAGTTGATTAAATGACTAAAGAGAATATTTTGCTTTTATGATATGAGCACCTTATCAAAGGCTTTAAAAAATATACAATGTGTATAAAACATTTAATGAAACTGCAGAGCTAGACTTAAAAACCTCTTTCAAGGATCCAGTCCAGAGATCGCGTCTTGTCAATCTCCATTTTCAAAGCCCACTACGGTTGAATATTTAACACCATTTGACAGAAATTGTTTTACAAGCATCCGTGTTGGTTACAAAAAACAAACCAAAAAAAATTAAGGTAATCAGATCTTTAAAGACACCAGTTTTATTGCACATCTATGCAGACAGTGCTTGGAAATGGCAATTTGTATGTGTGTAGGATGTTGTCTTTGTCTTCTAGGAAACCTTCCACAGCTACTGTTCCTCTTCAAGTATTTCCAGCCGCCGGGGGCCGTACAGTAGAACGTATGCTATATGCCAGTCTCCACCACCAGACAGTCGCAGGATATCCTCTGGAGACACCACACTCACCTTGTCATCATCAAACTTGACCCACTCATCTATCAGAGGCAGACACCAAAGGGAAAAGGGGGAAACAGTGAGTTCCTGAACATCTGTGTATGCTTAGGATTAGGTTCCTGTGTACTTTTATGAGTTGTGACTAATACAAGTCTTAACACAAACATGCTGTATATGCCACAGTGTGAAACATTTGTGGTTACCTTCTTTTCTTTTGACCCATCCCACATAGTGACCTGATGAGCTAGAGCGTCCTTGGTGTGTCAACACAGCCTGCAGGTCGTAGTAACCGCTGTTGTTGGATCCAAGGTCTGCAGAGAAAAATCAGAAGCGTGGTACCATTCCTTAAACTTTGGATCAGAACTGACTGAAATGGACGGAAACTCCAACCTCAAATGCTACTACACTACTAGACAGTCAAGTATAGTACATGGCATTGTGGGACTATGCACTATTATTTAATTATCACTTTTGTAAAGTGCAGGCCCAACAAGCAAAGTTCGCATTTTCTAAACAGATTTATAATTAAATATTGGTGGAAAATTAAAAAACCTTAATACAAGTGTGGAGAACCAACAGTAAAACCTGATGTTGATTCAGACAGCTGAACCCGCTTACAAATTGTGCATATACACATTTGTGTATTTTTATCATGTCCATATTTATTTAAGGATTTCTGCTATTCTATGCTTGGATGAATGAATCTTTCTCACTGTATGTGGTAAAAATTTTCATAACTTCTAGAAACAATTATTGTCAAACATTTGTGTGTCTTGGGTGGAATCTGCTTTTAAAATGTGTACAGAAGGTGTCAGTGTCATGTCTGAACATACCATCAGGGAATGAGACAGGCTCATATTTCACTTCTTTTGCTGCATCTGGCT
This sequence comes from Seriola dumerili, assembly GCF_002260705.1. Lineage (NCBI taxonomy): Eukaryota > Metazoa > Chordata > Actinopteri > Carangiformes > Carangidae > Seriola > Seriola dumerili. The sequence goes on along the minus strand of NW_019174546.1, from coordinate 5,229,759 downwards.
TCTTCAACAACTGATGCAAAAAAAAAACAATTGTGAGACACTGCAGAACTGTCAGTTACACTGTACGTTTAAGTGGGAGCGCTTATGCTACTAGATCGGCCTTACCTTTTGTTGCTGTTTCTCTAGCTTCTTGTCCTCGACTTCCTTAAACTTTGACCTGATTGGCAGCATTTTCTCCTGGACCTCTGTGGTGCACAGCTCATAGACATCCAGCATGAGTGGGAACTTGACATCCTTCACAAAGAGACAATACAGTATTGTTTCAGAGTTAAACTGCTACTAACAGTGACCCCTGTTACATGAGATTTTAGTGACTCAAGACAAACCTTAAGGACTTTTGCATTGACAGACTCCTTCTCTTTGTAGTAAAATCGGACCATCTGAACAGTCAAGTAGGCAGGGAGACGGCTGAGTTTTGACTAGTAGGAGAGGACGTTAAACAGAAAAAATAATAATTCAGAAGGTAAATAAATTTTAAACTCCAGTTTGCAAGTAGACAAGACCAAATCTTTCAAATGTCCAAGGGAAATTAAAGGCAAAGTAAAACTTACAGATTTTATATACAGGGCATTTCTTTCCAAGGATGGAGACATTTTCGTGATTTCTTCCTGCAGTCTCTGCAGAGAAAACACAGGCAGAAACATTAGATCCTCATTATCCTGAAGACAAACTAGCTATACCTCAGTTTGTCACATGTATGTTGTGTTCATTTCTTTCACATTGGTTAAACATGCAACATCCAAGTATAGTTTTAACATCCAAGATACCCAAGGTGCATGACAGCTTCTGAAGTAGAAACTTCAGTCATGAAGGAAACGCACATGTTCCTGTTTTTGCACACCCTGAAGAAAGTACTCAGTGTTTTTCTGATACATACCAGCCTTAGTCCTGTTGCAAGGTATTTGACCTCTTGGTTGATGAAACAACTGAGCTGGAGCTGGCTTTCCTTGCCCTTGATTGGCTCCTCCTCCTCAGACTCTGTGCATTTCATGCTGAACAAGAGAGTTAAGAAAAAGTCTGGTAGAATGATGCCACACTGCTTGGAGAGCCAAACCATACTGGACCATCTAAAAATATGTCATCAACAAAGGCACAGTGCAAGGATACGAAGTTTCAAATTCTACTCCAAAATACTGGTCGATGAAGTTCTTCTTCGCAGAGGCAGAAGCAGCTCCGCTCTCAGACTCCGTCTAAAGATCGAAAGAAACAAAACCTTAAATGTCATTTGTCCTTAATGTATCAGTTACACAGAACGTTTCATCTCGTTTCATTATAAAAACACAAGTTTAAAAAAAAAAAAAAAAAATAGGCTTTACCTCCATGGGAGTCTCTGGCTCTAGTGGCTCCAGCTTTTGCTGAAGCACTCTCATCATCTGCAGCCAGCACTCGTTCGCATCCTAAAAAAATAAAAAAAAGCAAATCATATGAACACAGGTACAGGACATATGGCATGGCTATATCAATTCCAGTGATAATAAGGAGTGGAGAACTGTGGTGAAGAGTTTCTCACCTGCTGGAGGTACTGTCCCTGGTCCCCCTTCTCAGCAAACTGTGGAAAGGCCATGTGAAGGAACTGCAGCAAAATAATGGGTGGGAGGCTGGACGAGGTCTTTTCCATGGTCTCATATAAGTCACGAAGAGCTGAGGATGCAAATATATATATAAATTCATTTTAGAGGAATTTATACCTGTGATTTCACAAAGTTAAGGATTCACTATGCCTCATACCTGCTGTGATATACTGTGATGGTGCATTTGCCCCTGAAGATCGCAGAGCACCTGAATACCTGTAAAGGGAGACAGATGTTTACAGCAGCAGCAAAACTACATAAACAACAACAAATAGGGAAAGGAAACAGACACTTAAGTGAAAGACAATGCTGATTTCAAACAATTCATTTTAGCATTCACAGCATCTCACTCTTCTGAATATATTGCTGAGATGCAAAAATAGCACAAAAACCCACCTTCTGAGGGCAGTTTTGAGCTCTGGCACAGAGCGCAAACACTGCACTGTGGCGTTCATGTAACAGGTGTTGCCCAAGTTTGTCAGCCCACAGGGCAGCTCCATCTGAAAACAACAGAGTGGGATAAGTTCCTCTACAGTTAACAAGGTAAAAACAGACACAAATAATTCCTTTCTTACATTGTATTATTAATCAACTTTCATTGTGCACAGCCTTTAATTACTGAGAAATGATAATACAGGTAGACCAACATGTCACTGGGTTTATATAAAGAGCTGACCATATCCTTCAGGTGTTCAATATTTGTAAGTCCTGTCATCCACTGCCAGTGTGATGAAGGTTCCTCCCATACCACAACTACTTAAAAATAATTGGCAAAATCTACTAATAATATTTTTCCTTTCTACATTTTCTAATCAAATAAAGAGTCCTGTGATGTTTTTGAAAATGCATCCTTAATTAACAGGCTTGTTTCCAGTACCCCCTGAGTTTCCATTAGTGCTGAGTAGCTACAGTGAGTCATTCTGCCGTGAGGAACTGCTAACACATAAAATAATTACATTTGTGTGGGTTTCAATGAAGAGCCCTAGACACTGGCAACATCACAGGCAATCAAATCAGCCAGTCTTGCTCCCTTTAAAACATGACTCTGCAATGAGGAACTGCTAATTTCCTAACTGAGATGAGACCGCAGACCAAACAGCAGCACAGCATCAGGTGACAATGCAGTTTGCGATTCATACTGCACTTTGTGTTTCTTACCTTCTGTAATCAATGGAAAAAAAATAATGACAATAACAAACACCTTGCTTATCATGACCACATTTCTCTCTGAACCACACATATGCACAAGTGATTACATGTCATTTTCAGCAACAGATGCATTCAAAAGGGTATATACTGTATATTTAGTTTATTATGTTCTCTACTCAGTAAACACCACATTGACGAAAACACATTTGAAGAGTCCACGTCAGCACGGAACGCAACAATCACCATCCATATTTGTTTTAGGCGTACTGGTAATTTCAAGGCTTACTCACCGCTGAGGCCAGCTGCTCCTCAGTCATGTCCTCCACAAACATAGGCCGGACAGCAGGCTCCTCAGGCAGGGCATCTGCTGAGCCCATCATCAGCAGAGTCATTCCCTACAAAGAGAATAGAAATACACTAAAATGTACTAATTCATTTGTTAAAATGCTCTGCGAACTAACAACTGCTTAGTACAATATATGCTTCCAGACTGCGCTTAAATACTCACATTTTTCAGTTTAATGTTTCCCCACTCATCATCCTAGAATGGAGACAAGACATAGATTAGCTCCTGGAAAACAGATTAAGGATTAGGCCACTTTACTTCTCTCAATGTCAACAAATCCCATGAAAAGGCCAAAACCAACAATGTGTTAATACATCTCTCAATACTATCCGACTACCCTACACAATTTTTTTTCCTTCTAATGAGCACAAATGAATAGATTCATTGTTTTAACAAAACTAAGTAAATTACCAAAACATCTGGGCACAATATTTTTTAATCAATGCTACTCAAACCTGAGTAAATAGTGCATTTGTTTGCCATGGATTAAAACACATTTGGTCCTCGAGTGAATAATTATGACAGCAGGATGGAATACAGTATGTGGGATCAACTCAAGTAAACTACTGTGCCCACGTTCAGTGTTATAAAGGAATATGTCAGTTCATGTTTTGGTGTGGCTTATTAATGTGTTTTAATAGTTTTTGCACAACAGAAATTTATAATGCTTTCACAAATTTTACTTTTTAGTAGGATCAGTTAATTAATAGGATAATTGTTAGTTTTTGACTTTTCATGGAATTTGTTGAAAGCTAGAAAATACAATGAATGCTGCCTTATTCTTTTATTAAAGAATAACCTGTAACACTGTATTTAACAAATCACTTCAGAACCAAAGTCTTGATTGTTGTTTACATCCGTACCTTCAGAGTGCCTCCCTTCACCATGACCTTCTGTCTGTCTGGCTGAACTCCTGTCAGGGCGAAGAGCTGAGCCTTGAAAACCATGGGTGGTTCCTCAGTGTTCAGCTCTACTGCATCAAACTTCTCTTTGCCCCATTTCACATTTACTGAAACCGAAACAGTGGAATTGCACATACCAATACGTTAGTCTCTCAGGGTAAATGCTGGAAAATAAAATAACTTTATCAAACTGTTGCCATGTATGACACAGCATCTAGTAAGGTGAAGTGAAGTCTTTCAAGGAATCGTGCAGCTACGAACTGTCCAACTCACTGTCGTGCTACAAGCGCAACATGCAAGCTCACAAATAAACAGCTGTTTGGATGCTAATTTAGTGCGATTAAGTGGCTGATTAACCATTTTTAGAAACTTACAAAAGATGGCTGTCATTTTATAATAGCAAACTCATGTTCTTTAAGCATTGTTGATCTCCAACAAGGCGCAACTGCAATAGAAAGCTTACAAACTGTACACTCATGATTTGGCTAGCTTTGTTAGCAATGCTGCCTGTGCTAGTAAAGGCGTGATTCCGTTATTTTCATCCTGCTTCCGTTATTTCATGCTCAAAATTAGACACGTAAATGGCTTAAAATAACAAGAAAACAAAGTGGCTACGCCATGCTTAGACACAATGACTTTAAATAACTACTTAAACCTCAATAACTACTTAACTGTTACATGACTAACCTAGCTAGCTGACAGTTAGCTAGTTGTTTTCTGGTTTGAGTCAGATGGCAGCTAGCATAGCCGGCTTCACCCTACACATCCTCTTAACACCGCTAACAAACCGCAACACGGTTACAGCAGTGCAACAATTTCGTATGTTCTCCTGCGTAAAATACTGTTTTTGAAATAACTTCACCAGTGGCCTAATAGGGCTGAAAGACTGTCTGCCACCGCTAGCATGCTAACTGCATATCACGCTAAAGCTAGCTAAGCTAACACGCTAATGTAATTTGCGCTACTGCACTAAAACACGTGTAAGTATTCGAGTTCTTATTGTCTTTGTCCGTGGCAATGAATGTGCTGTGTTAAAATGATATCATACCTGTAAACACCGGCATATTTGGCAACCTTTTACTTCCTCAACTCTTTATTTTTTCCTGTTTCAATCCACCGGGGCGCGAATGAAGAGTTGGCTAGTTCTCAGTCTGAACTTCATTCAAACAGAATGACGCTGCAACAACACGCTGAGAACTTATCGATGCGCTCTGACATCTGCCAGCCACCCTGCTGCATGCAACACACCCAGACTAAACACACCCAGATGATCTTTGCCCAGATCATTTGGAGACGCATTGATTACAGTAGTTCTGAGAGTCAGGGTTGTTGTTACTGATGGATGGTCAGTCCACAACACTCCGCACAGGTGATCATTTTCTCACTACATAAAAAAACCCAACCTGATCCTGTGTATTCTGTATAGTGTGCATTGTGGATGGATTAAACTGCTGCTGCCCTATTCTTATATATATATATTCTTATATATATAACCCAAATTCCTGTGCAGTGTGTAGATTTTCCACACAGCAATACTACATAGACACACATAGACATAAATTACCAAACATTAACTGTTTGGTAATTTGATTAAGCACATACTCATTAAGAATATGCAATAAGTAAGCAAAAAACAGAATTAATGAAAGTATCTGGAAAGTAGTTTTTAGCAACTAGAGCCTCTTCAGACTCGGCCTCAAGATTAGAAAATAAAACAGAACCCATCTTAAGGCCCTTCAAGTCAGATATTGTTCTTCTGCACTACATATCCCTAGTTCTCAATTACATTAATACAAACCAGTTGGCATAGTTAAATCTGGAGCTTTCAGAGCCCTGAGGACAGTTGTCCACTTTGCTTCAATAGTAATCTAGTTTTGGGATGGTTCCATGTATGGCCTGATAATAAAATATGAAACCAATGATTAGTATCGGCAGTGAAAACTAGTATACAATGAATGATAAAGATATGTTTATTGACATATCCATCAGTGCGGACTCCAATGCAATTAACCATGCAAATTATCCAAGACAAGAGTAGATCATAGTTCCAGTGCTTTTTTTCTTTTTTTAACTGAACAAAAAGTTACAAATGAAAAGATTGCGGAGGTATTCCATAATCCTTATGTCTCTCTTATTATATACACTGTAGGGGGGTCTGCATTAACGGGACATTACCTTGTTAGAGACACAACTTGTGAGTGTTAACAAGGACAATCATTGACACAGGTAGGCTCACTTAAAGTACACCATCCCAAAATTTGTCATACGATATGAACCGAGTCTGGGGACTTCGTTTTGACACGCTAACTCTATTGCAATGTGTCCATAAAGAGGTAATCTAATATATATATTTTATATACTCAAACCAGAGAGAGTAAGTTCCGATAAAACCACAAATGTGTGGCGATTTCTTAAAAAATAAATGATGGAAGAGTTAAGATTTGTCTTGTTTTGGAGAAAAAAAAAAACAAAAAAAAACAAACAAACAGATATGGCAGTAAAATCAATATCCAAACGTTAAGGCACTAGGTGGGCCAAATGCTACACCTGTTTAGTCTTCTACAAATAATTTACAATTCAAACAGTGCAGTTTTACATTTTGTTAACTTAATGTTTTCCTTTTGAACCATTTATCTATGAATCAATGTAAGGCAATACATTACAAAAAAATAAACAATACAAGAAACAATATTACAATGTACCAAATAAACAGAAAAAAAAAAATCAATTAAGTTTCAGGACTCCTATATGCCATTACAATGGAATATTCCTTATGGCTTGGAGCAATAAAAATAATTATAATAATAAAAATAATGCATAGACTTGTGATGATCTTGCATGCTCCTCACTCAATACTCAAAACATCTAATACTTGTGTCCCAATACTCTGTCCAAAACCTGATAAGTGACTTGCAGAGTGATAAGAATAAAGGCAAAAAGGCCAGAACATTAGATGAAGGCATCAGTCTTTTTCTTGTAGCTGGAAACAGAATTATGTTTGCATCTAGCTTGAGTATCTGTCAAGGTGGGGAAAGAAATTACAAAACAGATATTCATTTTCCACCCCTGAGACACAACCACTCACTGCAGATCTGAAATCCCTGTATGACAGTACCTTAAACTGAACACATACTTGCAGGAGTCCCAGCAAAACCCCCTTTTACCTTGCCGTTTCCATCAGAACTGTCATATAATATGAAACACAGAATGGCTCCATGACATGAGTCCCTCTATATCGCTGCACTGTCCATGTTTAGTTCAAGACAAGTGTGCCATCTTCTGGTAGAAATGGAGAGCTGCAAGTTTGTTGAGTTGGATGATGGTTTTTTCTCTTGAAGAAAGGCGGTGGAGGGGGGAGGGGGAGTTCAGGCCTCTTAATGTCCATGATGCCTTGTGTCTGACATGTGTCCAGCGCTGGTTATTTATTGATTTTTTTTTTTTTTTTTTTTTTTTTTTTTTTTTTTTTTTTAAAATTGAATTTTCTATGTAATACAGGTTTCTCCGTGTTTGAGGATGAGGAACGGTTCAGATGGTTAGCTGAAAGAAAGAATAGAGACAGATGTCCAGTAAAAGAAAGATAGTATCTTTACCATGGTTAGTAAACCCAATTTAAGTCAACGCACAACAGAAAAGCTTGCTTACAGACACTGCAACACCATTAAGACCTTTGCATCATGTTTGACGCGTATTGTAAAATCCTTAATGTGGACCATTCTAACAAGAGTTGTATAGTAAGTTAGTTACTGAGCCCAACAACACATTAGTGCCAATTAGAAAAACGAGAATCCCAAGTGTCAACTGGAAAGAGCCCAGGAGTCAAACAACCAACCAACCAACCAACCAACCAGGAAGTGTCTCGTGTTAGAAGCACCCAGTAACACAATTAATAAATAGACAAGTTTAAAGCTGTAGACAAAAGTCTTAAAAAAAAAAAAACGTTAACACTTCTGAAGAAGTTCCTGTCAACAAGTGCTGGATGTTGTGTCTGCTGCTTGGAGGCTGGACTGCGCTCTGCTACAACACAGGAGACAAACAGCAGGTCATGTGACTGACTTGACCACATCTTAGCCCACCAGATGGGATAAAATAAGACTTTTGACTGGAGCACACACCCTCACTTACTGCCTAAAATAATATTACAGTGCCTTATTGTAGGCCATGCAGTTCGCCATAGCTATTTGAATATTAGTGACTGAAAAAAAGAAAACATATTTATACGGAACCAGAGTAAAACACATGAACAGCTCAAAAGCACAGAAATTAGTCCCAAAATGTATAGTTACCTCAGCTTTCCTGTATTGCTTTTAGGGTTCCTGCGGAAGGACTGGTTTGGCCCAGAGCGAGTGGACATAGAACGAGGAGAGGCTCTTGAAAATGTAGATGGTGGGGTCTTGGGAATTTTCTTTCCAAGGTGACCAATCCATTTCTTCTGTTCATCTTGGGTCAGGGCCAGCAGGAGCATGTCCCGGGCAGAGGTTACGTCGTAATTTACTGTAGGGGATGGCATAAAATGATGCTGATCAAGATGATAATCTGATAAACATGACATCTCAAGATTTTAAAGCTGCAACTGAGGATTCTTCTCATTATCAATTAATCAGCCTGTTATTTTCTTGATTAATCGATTGTTTGTTTGATCTATTAATTGTCAGAAATTGTGAAAAATCGCCATCACAATTTTACCAAGCCCAAATGATATATTTCAATTGCTTTCTTTGTGGAACCACGAGTTCGAAACCCAAAAAGATTCCTTTTACTATCATAGAAGACAAAAAAAATCAGCAAACACTTAAGGAAATGACTGAGCTCTTATCAAGATTATTGCCGATTAATTTTCTGTTGATACACTTATCGAACATTCATTAAACTTCTACTTCATGGTTAAATTTTGCTGAAAACTTCCTCCTCAAAACCAAATTAAAAGAATTTTAGGCACCATTAAGAACATTAAGTCACAGCTAAATACATCTTACGACATAAAATAAGATTTTTCATTTCCAATGTTTATGTAATATTAAGTTATAAAAGCGGCAAATAACATGTGTAACTCAAACTCCTCAAGAGTCATTGTGAATCCCACCAACATTTTAACAGTCATGTCAAGATTAGGGCTAAAATATCTACTGTAGGTGTAATATATGCTATAAATCATCACAGCTTAGATTAACAAGAACAAGACTGTGGTCAGGTTACCTTTGCAAGGAGCAATAACATCCTCCTTTTTGTCGAGGTGGTCCTTGTGGCACTTGACGTGGCAGCGGCGACACTCCAGAGCTGGAGGCGGCTTGAAGACGTGCCACAGAGGCTTGGCGCAGGCCTCACAGTTTGAAGGGAAGTGATATAACGTGGGGATGAACTCGTGGCCTTTGTGTGGGAGACAGTTGGTCTTGTCGCCCTGAGGGACCGTCTCCATGTCCGCCTCCTTCCTGCACTCCCCCTCGTTGGCATACAGAATCTGAATACAGACGGAGAAAAAGAGCGTCTCGTCAGAAAAATAACTTGACATCAGAAGTAAATGCAGAAGAGGAGACAGGGTTGGAGGGCAAATTTTAAAAATCTAGAGACAACCCCAGGACAGGAAAGAGCCTCCTACCTGGAATATCCTTGGAATCTCTTCTGTCTCAGCCCGGTACACGTCTCCTTGAGTGACTGGTCTCACATGAAATAGTTTGCTGCACAAGAAGATACAGAATTAACAATTAAATATCATAAATCTGTCAGCACTAATGATCTGTAACATAACCTCTGTAGATTGCTCCTTTTGACTGTCATAATTTTCAAGAAAAAAGTAAAGGTCAGGACAAAAAATACTTACTCGATATCTAGTACCATTGAGGGGTTGGACTGTTCCTTATCCTGCTCGTCATTGTAGAACAGAATCTTTTTACTGCTCACCACCACATACTGCAAATATTAAATAGACAATGAAAGGAAGGCAGATATTGTCCAAGGGGCAGCATAACAAAGTTTAACAAAATTCTGGTAAACAGAGGAAATTCCAAAGAAACACAACACACCTGCTTCTTCCATCCGTATCGCTTGATATTAGCACGATTAGGAATGGACAGCCAGCCCTCCAATCTGGATTCTGAAAAGTAGCCCAGTCAAAAAACACATCAATGGAGTGTATGTGTGTAACCATGAAGTGATTAAATCCAAACTCAACTGGGGGAAAAAAAAAAAAAAAGTCAAATCACAAAGGTCATAATTGTTTCATAACACTAGACGAACCCCTCAAGGAGTTCTGCCAGCATTAAGGTAACTGCACTGGAGTAGGTGACAAGGGATGAGTTTAGAGATCCCATGCTGCTGCTGCTGCTACACATTCCCCATGCAGGAGGAAAATATTTCATAGTTAAGTCCTTCCTACAGCTTGTTAACAGAGCATGGGCGTTTGATAATTTATAAATGTTAATAACTCTATAATAACAGTTTTGCAGCAGGAATTAGTGTTTATTTTCATCCAATTAGCTTGATCACTCACTCCTTTAATAGAAACAAACATATGTAAACATTATTCTGTGGTCAAATTATGATTCTAAGTGCATGCAGCTGAAATAACACAAGCTAAACAGGACAGTGAACTAAGAGGGGCCTGTCTGCTAAATGTGCCATTGTGAGGGAAATCTTTGTGTCCAAAACGAGCAGTACTACTAGGTGAACATGCCGACACAATAACACAAAAAACAAAAAAACAATAGTGTTAAGTGTCTGAAGCACACAGTGCTATGAATTAAAAACAGCCTTTTCAGTTTCAAGACACATTTTGAAAGGTGCTGAGAGTGATGCGGTAAACCTTACACAGGGTGTAGTCAGTAAACTCTGTTCTCATGTGGTCATTTTACCGTTAGGGCAGACCATGTGACATTAAGCAAAGTCACTGGCAGCAGTGACCTTTAACATCCTGTTAATGTTAGTCAATGAATTTTGTTGCTCAGACTGTTTCTGACAATTCATAAATGTCATTTTAGTTCCCACTCAATAAGGCTTCTTTCAAAAGTGTTTCATGAATTCCCCCAACAGAGATGGCTGTGTCACCTCTGGCAAAAGAACACTTAAGAAAATCAGGGGCAAAAGGACAAAACACACAGCAGCTGCAACGCAGGCCAGGCAAGAGGGGGCTCGTCCACTCAGTTACTCACAGAGGGAAAGGAATAGAAGTTACAAAGATAAGAAGAGCAAGGAGAACCAACTGGACATGAGGGAAATAAAGAGAGAATGGTTTAACCACAGACACCAGCAATACATGAAAACAGACCTAGAACGAGGCACATTCGTATTCATGTTAGAAAAGATGAGTTCATCACTCATTTTGAACAACCGTTACTCAACATATGGTGGAAAGTACAGCAGCTGGACTTTAATAAAGCTATGATTGCCTTGGCTTTCTAACTAAATGTACTAAACCTAAAACCAAAGGCAACTGTTGAACAGTGTCTTACAACCTCTTACTATGTTCTAAATATGTAGAAAAAAAGTTTTAACTCCCTAAAGGCTTAAATTACACACTGCACACAAAGTAACAGAACTAGGAAACGCACTGATTTCAACAAGGACAAAAGGTTTTACCTGAAGTAATAATTAAATGTCAAAAGCACCAAAAAGGTAGCATCTCTCAAAGAGGTAATAAAAGAAATCCTAACACACTACATTACAGCAATATACGAAGAGGAATATAAAACTATGGCCATTTCCTAACTGTGAAGATACTACTAAAATTCATTTCCAAGACTTTTTAGCTGCAGAGGAATCCTGTGGTTGAGATTTGTGTTAGTGGAAGCAGCGGTGTCCGTGGTGGTGACCTTACCTGCGATGTTGCTGTCTGTCTCATCTGTCTGCAAACTGGTGACACTTGAGTTATCCATGCGCTGTTGCAGGTCGTTCAGTTTCTCCCGAAGCTGCTCGATGTCGCTCTCCTTGCTGTCCAGCTGCATCTGCAGCTCGTTGCGATATGTGCATTCTTCTGCTAGTTGCTGTTGGCGGGAAAGTGAAGAGATTTTGGTTAAAATCAGGGGGTACGGGGGAGGTCCTACATAATTATTCTAGCCTCCAGCACCCTGAGGCAACTTACCGCTTGCATCTCGCTCAACTCCTTCTGATACTTGATGGCCATGTGGTTAAACTTCTCCTTCTCCTGGTTAAGCTCTAGCTGAAGCTTGCGGTTCTCCTTCTCCTTCTTCCGGAGGTCGGCAGTGCTGCCCTTCTTCTTCTGGTCCAGCTTCATGTCCTTGCGGTTCATGATCTCTGCCAGCTTGTTCACCGCCTGACAGATTGAGGGAGATAGATCAGCCACCATTCCTCACATGCATTACCAGTGTTCACCGTCTGGACTGAAAAGGTCCATCTTTACCTGAGTCTTCAGTGTGCGCTCATTGTTGAGGACCTTCTCATAGGTGGCCTTGATTGTATTTGCAATCTCCTCCTTCTGAGCTGCATACTCTGTCAAGGAAAAGACAGTCAAGCTCGTACAATAGCAGAGTTACAATATAGCAGGGAAAAATAAAAGCCAACAAAAGGTGTGGTACCTTCATCCTGAATATGAAGCTTCTCATTCAAATCAGACTTCTCTTTGCTGAGGTTCTCCACATCTTTGGTCAGAGTTTTATTGGATTCTTCAAGCTGCACAGAAATGTGGAATTTATTTATTTTCCTGATTAAACTGATTAATATTGTATCTTGTATCCGCAAAACGTTGTCATGGTGGAGGGACATAATAAACTACAGTTGGAGAGACACTTAAGGTTTTCCTCACTCGTGCAATGGTAGCTTCCTTTTCCCCGATCTCCTGCTTATGTCTAGTCACCGCCTTCTTGCTCTCCTGGCTGAGCTCAAAGTACTGTTCCTCCTGAAGCGCCCGAGCAAGCTGCTCTGACTCGGCCTTGGTCACCGTCAGATCAAGCTGGGCGGACAGGGAGTCCCTTTGTCCAGGACGAAACAAATTTTATACGTTAGTTAAATAAAATCCTCGTCGTCAGACATCTGACAACAACAAAAATTTGAACAAACAACAGAGCATTAAAACATTAGCTGGTCAATTATGAATATTTGGATGGTTAAATCTATGAGTCGCATGGCTGCAATGGCTGAAGAGAATTCAGTTTCTTACCTTTCACTGCACAACTCATGCACCTTTTTATTAGCCTCTTGTACCTGCCGGTTCCTTTCCTCAATCTCCTCTTTTAGCTCCTTGACCTGAGTTTTGTAAAGCGTCTGAGGGAGGACAGACAGGTCATTTAGACCACAGCGTTTACACTGAATAAAGTGGGCAGAGGCAGTGCGGGACTGAGAGACTTGTACTTACAGAAAAATACTGTTCGGCCTCAAGCTGGTCCTGAAGTTCCCTCATCTGTCCCTCGTTGCCTCTGTATTGTCTGGTAACAAATCAACAAAAAAAAACATGAGGTAACTTCATTAAATCCATGCATCTGACCAACTTTACACTCTCACATGTTTCTGCGCAACACTCTTTAGCCAGGCAAACAAAGCCAGACTCTAAAAAGTCAGCCGCTGTTGTGAGTGCAACTAAAAGCACAACCCAGCAGCACTGGCTGCTCTGCTCGCCAGAGGATTAGCCACAGAGTGGATGGAGCTGGACTCAGAGTAAACCCTAATCCTGTGGTGTAAACACGGTCACAGAACAGCTTTGGCATAGTCACCCCCTAAGCTGGAATAATAGCACCTATTTGAAAATAGCAGTCAATTGTAGAGCAATTTACGCCCCGACTTCCAAAGAGCATTACTGGGCAGTGCAACAATAACAGAAAAGTAGATCTCCTGGCTGGAGTTGCTGCCAGTTTGTTTGAGAGTAATAATAACAACTGGCACAATATCACAGGTAACCTCAAATGTTCCTATTTTCCTAGAAAACCTAGAAGGGTTTATTTTATGCACATTAAACTAGACTATGTCTGGTGCAATGTAAGAAGTGGATGGACTACATGTAGTACTATATAATATACAATATATATATATATTTAATATATTTATATATATTTATATAATATATATATTATATATATATATATATATATATATTTAAATTAATGGAAAAATAAGTAATCAATTTTACTGACTGAGATTTTTTTTTTACATTCTGATGCAGAAAGACCACTTACTTGGTCAGCTGTGCCAGCTGGAACTCCAGCGAGCGTTTACTCTCTAGTGCTGTGTTGATCTCCTGTTTGAGCTGCTTCTCCGAACATCTAAGACGGTCCACCTCCTGCGTGCGGCTCTTCAAGTCATTCTGAGCCAGGACACGCTTGCTCGACTCCTGCTCGACCTGTATCCGCAGATTCTTCACCTGGAGGAGGAGGAGGAAGACATAAGAGAGGTGAGGTTGCGCACACATGCCATACACAAGCATCTTTTCTTTGATATAACTGAATATTATAAAAGGTGAGAGGGATCACTTACCTCATCCTCCAGCCTTTCCTTTTGCTTCATCAATTGCTCCATCTTCTGCACAGACTGCTTGAGGTCAAACTCTAGCATTGAGCACTGCTTCTCCACCTCCACTACCCGGCTCTCAGCTCTCATCCTCGCTCCATTCTCCTCAGACATCTTCTGCTGAACAGCTGGAGAAGCAAAATGAAAGACTAACAGTCAACTCTGTCCTACTGCCACCTGACACAATATCAAGCAAACCGAACATCTTGTATTATAATTTAAATGCTCTGGATGCTTGGTAATCCTGAACTCACCCTGACCATTGCATCTGTCCAATATCTACCAAATCTGGAAGTTCCCTTCCATGTTCAATGACTATATAGAAGAACACTGTGTGTTCTGATCTTTTATCAATCTCCGAGTATCACTTTGAATAAATGTGACAACTGGATTAACACAAAATCTGATTATCAGCAGCTAAAGCACATTTTCTAACTAATTTTCTCTTTTTTTTCTTTTACCAACCACATGTTCTGAGCTCCGTTTGTTTCAAAAGAAACCTTGTGTTCTGTAAACTAACAGTGTGATTTGAACCTTTTAAAATATTCAGGACTTGTAAACATGGACAAGGATGGAAGAACATCAGCATGGAAGAAATCTGACGAGTAGAAGCTGGAGTCTCTTGCAGTATACACTAGGTGAAAGGCAGGAAATCACCTGGACAGATCATCATTCTACTGCAAAAACTGCTTTAGAGTCCAGCTTTAATATACAATGAGGCAATGCCCTAACACGCTGACTGGCTGACTGACACTCCTTGAATTCCTCCTACCCAAACAGCCCCAGGCGCTGAGTCTGATCAGATTGTAGAAAAGAAAAGACAAAGCAGGAAGAAGGTGATGGAGTGAGGTAGAAGTTAAATAACGGTGGAAAGGCAATAAAAATTAAGAAAGAGAGAGAAGGCAAAGTAGGATTGTAGAGAGAAAGAGAAAAGGGATCAAAGCATGGCGAAAAAGAATGAGTAGGGCATGCTCTGACATAGGACTGGCATACCATTCATGGCAGCTGATTTGGCTTCTTCAATAGATTCATATTTGTCAGTGAGCTGTGCCCGCGTCACCCTGTGCTCAGTCTGTTCCTGCTCCAGACGCTGCTGTAAGGTCTTCAGTTTGTAGTTCAGGTCTATCTCCAGGTTGTTCTTTTCCTGTTGTGGGATGAGGGGTGGGGGGGGTGGTCACAACCAGGCAAACATGAAGCAATCTGAACACACCACTCTCCATTTGTCTCATTTAAAATAACAGCAATTCTTAAAATTGCATGAATCCTACTACTGCTGCTTCTTGTGTATACCTTCTCCAGGTTATTGCTCCTCTCCTGGGCTTGTTTACGTTCTGCCTCCACTTTGGAGAGGCTGAGCTTCAAGTTTTTGTTATCCTCTTGCAGCCCTGCCATCCTCGCTGAGAATCGAAAGATAAAGACAAACAGTCAGAATCATGGTTTATGACAAGTTGGTATTTTCAGTGCAAAATCTGTTTTTTTTTTTAAAGCCATATTTCATAGTTTCAGTCTGTGTCATATTTCTTTGACATACAGTTTGACTTAAAATGAGTTCAGTATCCCTCCACCCCAAATAACTTATGACTTTCAAATCTTGTTTCCCATTAAAAGATAAACAGTTGACGGATAAGCCAGAGATGGATTTGGCTGCTGTCAGTGCTTCTATTTATGCGGCTGTCTCACGTCTGAATGAGAGTGAGATTATTAGTCTTAAAGAGTGATTTGGAACCACACAGAGTTTGTATTTTATACACCCCTGCATGGCTTTGTCTTTAAAGTCAGCTTTTCACTCTGTTGTGATAAACATCAAAATCAGATTTTACAACGTAAAACTGGTTAAGCGTGTTTTTTTTTGGAAGTGTTTTGAAGTGATTTGATTTGCATGTGTCAGTGTCATCATTTGTGTGTCAGTGGGTCACCTTGCAGCTCCCTGATCTCCTCTGATCCCTGGCTGTAGTTCCTCCTCTCCGAGTCCAGGGTGCTCTGAACGAGCAGAAGGTCCTTCTCCAGCTGGGCCTTCTCACCGTCGGCTGCGCGGCTCCTCTCCTGCAGCTCTCGGTTCAAACTCTCCAACTGGCTCATTGACTTTGCCATCTCCGTGTGGCTCTTCCTCAGTCTCGCTGCCGTGTCCGACTCTGCACGCAGCAGGTCATTGGCCTCCTCCAGCTGCCAATCATAATAGAGAGGTTGAGAAGGGATGAAGCCAAATGCATTGTCTGCGTCTGTGCACGTCAGGGTTTACCCAAGGTTTCTGGAGGGCGAAAGCGCTGTCGGGGCGTTTGGATATCGTGCATTGTAAAAATATAACTCTCTCATCATTTTGGACCATTATCATTAAAACATTTATAAAGACACAACACTGGTTGTTTTTCACAGTACACTCAGACATTAAGCAAGAAGAACAGTGAAATAAATATGCTCACTGATGAAGTGAGCACTATGTCCTTGAGTAATCCTTCAATATTTTTGTGAGTTATCGCAGTGTGCGCCACAGTTAATAGCACTGGCAGACAAGACTTGTACTGAATGGATACAAACGCCAATTTTCTCATCCATCCATAGCCATCTGACAGCGTAACAGCATTTGGCTGTTTCCCCAAAATATTTGTTCGGTTGGACGTCTGCAGACAGCTCACTTTCCCTGTGGCCACAAGTCAGCTGACTGAGTTACTGTAGCGAGTCTATTCTCCTCTCCCTCTCATTCCTCTCGCCTAATTATTTTCACTGACATTAACATTTTTCAGACTTCAGTCTTTTTGAGTTCATCATCTGTGACTGACGTAATTCTTGGCTGTTGGACAGATTTCCTCCTTGACTCAGTTCTGCAGTGAAGAGGAGAAGCTAAAAACTCGTTCTCACTCATCATGAATTTATTTCCTCTGTTACAACATGTCACACCGGCCACCAGAGACTCCTGCGAGTTACATTGGACTAACGAAACACTTTTAAAGGTTGATTAACTCTGAAAGATTCACTATAGACAGACTTGAAAACTCACTAACCCATAATGCTCTGAGAGAGACCATAGTCACACCGGTTCTCTCTCCGTTCTAAAAGGAATATCTGCTGTAATGACTGAACACATCTAGTCCTGATATAGTAAACAAACCCCAGTTTGTTTGAACGAAAGTTTCAGAAACAAACATACATACTTAGGGCCATATTAGGGGCCAATCCTTTCTGTCCAGAGCAGTTGAGAACTGTGAGCATAGTTATTTCCGTTCATTGGGTTTAGGCCCTTTGCAAAAATGTCTAGGAGCTGCAGTGAAGACTTATAATGGCAGGGAAAACCCTCCATGTGCATGTGTTCTGTACCTGATTCTGCAGCTGGGCAATCTTGTCATTGGAGGCCTGCGAGTTCTGGCTGATCTTCCTCATATCTTCAAGCTGCTCCTTTAAAGTTGACACTAGAAATAATCAGACAGGAAATGAATTAGACAGGGCTTCATTTACAGTCCTATTTCAAAGCCAAACAAAATAACAACTGCAAATTCCTGATGAAAATGATGTTAAATTGTGTGCAAAGTATATCACGTCTTCAATTTTAGCAGCTCCCACCTTGTTAATCCACTTAGTGCTATCTACTGTAGGAAGTCAATGTGAAATTCAGAGAGACATGTGCATGGTTTAGCACTTAACTAGATCTGTAGCTAGCAGCGAGCAAAGTGTGTGTGTGTGTGTGTGTGTGTGTGTGTGTGTGTGTGTGTGTGTGTGTGTGTGTGTGTGTGTGTGTGTGTGTGTGTGGGGGGGGTTCACACCAGGATACCAAGTAATCCATTTGGGACATCCGTCTTGGCCAGATCAAATGACACTGAGAGGATGAAGGCATTACCATGTAATTAAACTATGTTCAAACTTTACCCTCATTCTCCAAATTGCGTCTCTTCTCCGCCTCCTGGTCAGCTTTTCTTTGGTACTCGGTGAATCTGTGCTGCAGCATGATCTTGTCCTTCTCCAGCAGAGACACGCTGGCCTCTGCACTCTTCCTAAGGTTTGCCTGTGGCAAGGAACAACAAAGTAGCTATCATGTGGCAGGCACAAACCAATCCTTAATCCTTAGCCTCTGATTGTAAACAGTCATCTACTCAATTTACCAAAACATTAAAGCTGTAGCTTCAGTGTACGTTTTCTTTATATGGGATATAATTGCAAAGCTGCCACTATCAAGAAATTAAAATTGAGAGAGAGAGAGAGAGAGAGAGAGAGAGAGAGAGAGAGAGAGAGAAAAAAAAAGGTGTTAGAATTTCACCTCTTCATCCAGTTCTTTCATGATCTTGTCAATCTTGGTGTTTGACGTCCTAGAAGAAGAGTTTGAGAAAAAATACTTAACAACATTGAATGTCTCTTAAAACAAGTACTGTGGAGGGTACATGAAAGTCTGGTTTCCTCTCTATAATAAAATAGTGATGACAATTTATCTCTGGCCCTTTTTGTATTTTACAGATATCACAATTTTACTTTTTATACAGGTTCTCATTAAGCCTCAATGCTCCTTCCCATCTCCCTATAACACCCTTGTTTATCAACCTGTCTCAGAAACCGAAGAATTTACATCAGGTCTTTAGTTTGACTAAGTAAACCTTTTTGTGTATGAATAAATGACCCGGTTGCATACCTGCATTTCTGCTCCAACTCATCCTTCAGCTGCATCTCACCGTGGAGCTGCTCCTCCAGATGGTAGATTCGTTTCTGCAGGTTTTCCAGCTACACAGAAACAGACCATTTGAATGCATGATCAAGATGGAAAATTGGTAAATAGTCTACTTCTTCTTAAGAATACTTTTTCTTAAAAACTGTGGTCTTCTACTCACATGACTCTTGTCTTCCTTCGTGGAGCTGCTACGTTTGTCACTGGTCTTTGTGGTGGTGGAGCTGCGCAAAAGGCTGGAAGAACAACACTTTTTTTTTATAACTACAACAAATAAATTAAAACCTCTTCTCCACATAAAAACTTAAAACTGCCACTATTTCTTCAATAAATTACAAAGTATAGGCCTGGACATGGTGTGCAGCAGTATCTGGCAGACTTACTGCTGATTGCTGTAGTAAGTGAAGCCCACGAAGGGGAGCTGGTTGCCCACAAAGGCCTTTGGTATGGGAAAGGTCTCCTCCTCTCCCCGATCCTCCTCAATGTCGTCAAAGTTACTGGTGTCAATGTCACTGCTCAGCTCAGGCACTACTGGAGCAGCCGCTGCACGTGGCACAAGGAGATGGAAGATTCATGATGATACAGGAAAAAATAGGGCCTTCACAGTTCAGTACAGTTTGTTCTGTGTGTTAAAGGTACAGTACATGATGCAAAAGCCTCAAAATAAAGATTCAAAACAACTGAAGCTCTTCAAATACACAGACCATCTCTGAACGGCACTGAAATCTATGTTATTAATGTTCTCTGATCTGATGCTGTTAAAGTTCACATCAGCGATCACAGCAGTAAAATAAGCCTATAATTTAAGTAAGATCAGTTAATGTTCATTCTTCATCATTCAATCAAACTGTAATGATAGATACAAGTATACCCTTAACTTGTATGATCACATTAGGCCTTGAAAATGCTCAGGTTTATTACACATTTTTGACATTGACTTTTTTTCTCCCTCCCACCACTATCACTGTAAATAGATAAGTAGAAATCTTTTTTTTTGTATCCATCATTGCTGCATTTTGAGTTAGATTATCTGGGACAGATAAAAGACAGAAACCAATGTTTCAGTTTTCTCTGCAGAGTTTTGCTGGATCACAGATCTCTTTTGAAACTCTCTTTAAAACAAGGGAAACCAGCCAGCTAGCAGAGCTGATCAGCCAGTGGAACGACAGGGGTGGCCAACACCAAAGTGCTGACTTCAGCCTAGTGAAGTATTAAATATAAAGCCACTAAAGGACTGACTCTAGCTACTGGATTTAGCTCTACATTTCTAATCTCTCTCTGCTCCAGTGTCAATCCCAGCGCATTAACATTTGCATTGAACTGCTTCCCCTGTTGTTGGCCTCAAAAACGCTGTGCTGCCAATTATTACTCTGAGCAGGAATCACGTTTAGTCTTGGATAGGATGCTGAATGAATGGCTCGTCTACAAGAATTTCCTGCAAATGTCTGTAGTAGGTCAAATGGAAAACATGAACGCAGGCTGCATGATTGAAATAACAGGGAGCAGACATGGGAGGTGTGAAAGTAATCGGTGGCCTTAGCGGTGAAAAATGTTCTTACTTTCTCTGATGTTCTCCCATGTCCACTGGTCATTCTTGAAGAAAGGATGCCTCTTGATCTCATCAACACCGTTACGGCCAAGCCGGACTTCCCTGTAGAGGTCAGAGAGAACAGGCTTAGTTTGATACTTTATAATTTCAACAGTTCTATGTGCAGAGTTGAAATCCAGGACAATTTCTGTGCCCGAACTTAGAGATACTTTGTTGATATGATGCTAAAAACATAGCCTAGCGAGCTGTAGGCTACAAGCCAGACAGATGACGGCTGTAGCGTTCCAGAAAGAAAAGAAAACCAAATCTAATAAATTCTAAATGTGAATCTTGACAGTTGACTTGAAAGGTTCAAATGGCCAAACTCACCCTTTCCTCAGTCAGAGACCGCAGTCTGGTAATTGTATCCAAGTCATAAACCAAAGCCATAAACAATATCCGATATGCATATGTTTCAAACTTTTCAGCACTTGTTCCTCTGTCGGTCTCTAAACAGCGGATGTGGCCTGATAGGCCTACTGTTAAATGATTGCCAAATTAGTCCAAAAGATCGCAACCATGATATGAGAGCAAAAAGTGCTTTTTCAAAGTAGCATAGCCACGTGCACACTTCGCTGAGCCAGAGTGTAAACAAAGGTTTTTATGAATAAAGCAGGTCTACTTTATTAATACAAAATATAGGATTCCTTGTGGCTGTACACATACATATGCAGCCATATTCTTGCTATGTGAATATGCAGTAGACATATAATTATCTTTTTTTTTTATCTATTATCTTATCTTAACAGCCCCAGCACCGCGGCGGAGAACTTTCATCCGTGGGTGGGTGTGTGTGTGTGTGTGTCTGTGTGTGTGTGTGTGTCTGTGTGTGTGTGTGTGTCTGTGTGTGTGTGTGTGTCTGTGTGTGTGTGTGTGTCTGTGTGTGTGTGTGTGTGAGAGAGAGAGAGAGAGAGTGATTTTAAAAATAGTAGTAGAAGAAAGCAGGGATATCTCTTCTTGATGCATAAAGGCACAGCTTCTTTGGTAGTATGAACATTTCTATCAGGATTCTTTCCACAGAGGCTCCTCTACACCAGAAAACACTTATCACCTAAACAAAGACAGGCTCTACAGATAAGGACCCTCTTCAATGATCCAGCACTTGTTCTGTGGTTCTCTAACCTGTCAGTCAGGAAAGCACAGATGAGATTCTTGGCATCGTTGGAGATGTCGCTGTCTTCAGGGAAGGTCAGGGCGTTCTTGTGGTTCATAATTTTGCTATAGGTCCCCACCAGTGAGTCTGCATAGAAAGGAGTGTCGCCTGTGCACAACACAAGACCAACAAGAGTCGGTGGTTACTGATCATTACTATCGTTACTCATCATCACTAATCATTTTTATGTTTTATATTGTAAGTAAAAGGTAAAAATGATCAAGGGTTTTTGTTATGATTTATAAAAAAAGAGCATATACTCCACATTATTAGTAAACTTATAATTGGTAAAATTACAAAATCAACCCCAAATTGTTGACTTTTTCAGAAACTCACCAACTAGCATTTCGTACAGGAACACTCCCACTGACCACCAGTCACACTCTCTGCCATAATAGCCATCTCCTCCTTGGGATTTCAGTACCTCAGGTGAAATGTAGTCTGGAGTTCCCACCGCTGTGTCGCATCGTACCATACCATCCTGAGGGGAGGGAAAAAAACATTAAAAATATTCTGCTGGAATAAGGAGTCAATCAAAGTAACTGGAGAGATGTTAATCATAAAGCAAACTACTGATGATATTGTGATACCTTGTTCATTTTCATGCAGGTCCCAAAATCTGCCAGTTTTAAGTGGCCTGCCTTGTCTAGCAACATGTTATCAGGTTTCACGTCCCTGCAAAAAGTAAAAAATATGCATCATATCAAACACATATACACAATACATCAAACTCAAGCATATATCAAGAACTGCAGCACTTTGCAGGAGTGTTTGTGTGCAGTTAAGATTAGAGCATTTGGGAAAACAGCTCTCCAAATGAGAGCTGTCTGAAGGTGCTACACTCCACTGCAGCGATAGGTCAGATGTAATGAGGTATGAAGGGAGCTGGGAACTGAGGGAGCAGAATTTATGTGTTCTTGAAATTTCCTTTCGCTACAACTTTCAGCAAGCTAATGGGAAAACAGCAGAGAACTGTTTAATACAACTGTCAAAGTGTGAATCTTTCCACCACGGCAGCTGTGCACAGAGCTTATTGTGCAGAATAATATCAGTAACCATTTAATAAAAAGGGGGGAAAAATATTTCATGGCTGTTGTGTAGAGAAATAATATCATATAAATGTGGTGCCACCTAGTCCAGAGATTAATGCCCCTAGTGCTCCAAGAGATACAACAGATCCACGACCACCATCGTGGAATGAAACTGAATGAAAACAACTCTAATAAATAGTTTAAATCTCCTTTAAATCATTGCTGAAAGAAAACAACAGGAATGAGAGAACAATTCATTTAAAAGCCTCTCACAGATTCAGGCAGAGAAGAAGCAAAGTGTTATTTTTTGGTTTATAGCATAAATTCAGAGGGAATTTTGCGCCCAAGTAAATGAGTCGCAGTTGTGAAAACAAGTAGTAATGTACCATGAGACCTATAGTTAGAACACTAGCAGCTAGCATTCATGCTAAAAACAGTGCCTCTGTCCCTGGACTACTTCCTGCTTATTACAATGGTCCCCTTAGATCATAGGTTGCCACCACACCTTCCGGAGCCTCCAGCATATCTCACAGTCGTCAAGGACCATAAAAGCTAAATGATTTTACACATTCCCTTTGTACGAGGCCTCAGGGGCTGTTCCAAACAGAATAAAAACTTAAGGAGTGCCTCACAGAGGTAAGAAACAACAGTTCCATTAGAAATGTATCACATCTGTGTGTTTGACTGGAGCCAATTTCAAAACCAAGACCAACAAACACAACAAGGAGAAGCTAGAAGTATTCTTCTACCTGTGAATGAAGCCCATGGAGTGGATCCCATCCAGAGCCAGCACCACCTCAGCTGTGTAAAAGCGGGCCCACTTCTCTGGGACGTCATAGTTGCTCATCAAGTTAACCAAGTCACCCCCAGGCATGTATTCCATCACCATGTAGAGGTAGCGATCATCTTGGAAAGCAAAAAAGAGCTGCAGAAAAAACAAAAAAAGTGAGAAATGATTGGTGAAAAATAACAAATATCAAAGAAAACTGACATTCAACTGACTAATTCAGTTCAGACTCACATGAGGCTGGATTTAACTATATTAAACTAGGTTAAATATTCTTATCACATCTCACCTGCACCACCCATGAGCTGTTGGCAAAAGCCATGATGTCCCTCTCCTCCCAGAAGAAAGCAGAGTCCGACCTCTTGATCATCTCAAACTTGCTGAGCAGCTTCATGGCGTATACTTTACATGTGGCTCTGTGTCTTACCTGGAAAAGATGATGAGGTGACAATCAAGTCAGACTTACTCAAGATCTCACAAGTTGTTTTAAAGCAGAGCATAAGAAATTATATATTATTTTTGAACCAATGAATAAATACTGACTATAGTAGAGGTTTGTAGACAGTGTTATTTACAAAAAAAAAAAAAAAAAAAAAAAAAAAAAAAAAGAAACAAAAAAGACACACAAAATGGCACTCTTACCAACTGCACCTCTCCAAATGCACCCCTCCCAATAACTTTAACCACCTCATAGTCTTCTGCTTTCATGCGTAGATCACGGATTTTACTAATGGTTTCCTTGTCTGGAAAAATAAGCAAAACAAGCAAAGACAGATGTTACAGTAAATAGAATCAATGCAGGGATCTATGCTCTGCTTAAGTCACTGCCTTTTGACCTTTAAGAGGAGTCTTATCCTGAGCCTTGTGCACCGAAGCATCACAGCCAAAGTTACAGTTGGCAAGATCAGTGACGTCAACTTAATACAGCATAAGGTGCCTGAGAGAGCTTGCAGATGATGGGTTCTATTTTGTTGTTTGTGTTATTACAATGCAGATTCTAGTGGTTACATTTTGTACGCAAGATCACCCTCCCACTCAGTTCCGCCTTGTTTTTATCATCTCACATCATTAGGTGTCATTTAATATCTACATAAAACAGAGGACAACTTTCATAGGAACATCCAGTGTGTTGGCAAACAGAACAGACCTCTCGCTGATGTAACAACACTAGTTCCCCTAGGGGAGATAGCTTTCACTGTTCAGCCAAATTTGGTCATAGCTGGACTAGGGGGATAATTTTCAATTCACATGGGTCACAACTGGCACGGGAATGCATGGAAAAGGGGGTTGCAGGGGCATCCAAGTTCAATCGATCTAAAAATAAAAAAGTAAGCCCTGAGCTATTAGAATAAGAACATTTGAGAGTGAGTCATTTCCACTCTGTGCAGTGGTTCCCGGGATCACGGTCCTTACTGGAAAAATCCCAGAGGACCAAAAAGACTTATAAACCATGTTTAGAAATGGTACAAATAGCATTTTATGTTGCTGTGTGTGGAGGAGGTGAAGGAGGATTATTTCCAGTAGGTCCCAGCATATATACCGTGGAGCAATCAGCTGATACGATCAGGGTGCAAAGCACAATACATGGAGGAGAGAGTTCCGAGTAAAGAGCCCTTCAGGCTATGCATGCAACTGAGGGCCAGTGTCTCACAAGACAGCCAGTCCATTAGTCCATCCATATCCATCAATGCGTTTCCAACTCTTGGGTGTTATACACAAAAGTACAGTACCAAGAGTAATTGAGGAGATGCCTAATGGCAGTTTTTGCCCAAGGGTTTACAGTAGCTTGGATTGATATGCAAATATGGAGCACTGAATTCTAGTTTTCCTCAAACCAATAAAAGTCCTGCTCAGACACAACTTGACAATTTTCTCGCAACTACATCTTACAAGGCAGGTTGTATTCGCTGGTTTGGCGACCATATCAACTTATGTGAAATGAATTAATTCTATGCGTTGCTAGTAAAAAGGCGCAGGGTTTTAATAGGCTTAATGAATATCTGCTGCTGTGGGGACAGTGAGAAAGGCCAGTACAAAAAGCTGTGCACTTCCACAGCATACAGAGTGCCAATCATATCCCCATGTGAGAAATCACTACCTGATCCTTACTGCACATAAAAATTAATCTTTCTGAATAGATCTGTGAGGAGTGTTTCTTTGCAGGAGGACTATGAAGAGAAACCAAGGAAAATGAAAAGTGATACAGAAGGCTGCAAAACCTGCCAGGGAGAACGTGAGAGGGAGAATATTTTTGGGTTATAAGAAGAGATAGAACCAAAGGAGGCAGGGAGAGTAAGCATATGTTTGGTTATTGGTGTTTTGCTAAATTATATGTTTGTCTATGGATAATTCAGGAAATTAAACACGTATATCCCTGAGATATAACAGTGGTTCTTTACCCCCACCTCAGACATTCCTGGATTTACAAGAACAAGTCCCGCAATAAACACTGTAACATGATAGCTGCCATTTCCTTGAAATGTAAATGAGAATTGGGCAGTTATACCAGATCTGTTAAGGAAAGGTTTAGCCTCACTCTCAGCCTTCGATTGATACTTTTTTGTTTTGCCTGCAACACAGTTATGGGGATTCCCTAATTTGAGCACACTGAGAAAAAGAGAAGCCATCACGATCAGCATCATGTGGGTCACCAGCCATTTATGAAAGCCCCTTTGTTGGGGACACTAAACAGCAGACACCTATTGTGTCCAAGCCTACATAAAGGCCGTGACCCAAAAACAGTTTTCTTTTCTGAGCCTAGGCTTGTACCCACATGTAACAAGGGTCCGCAAACACAAATGGTTAAAGTGAAAGACATGGAGATATCAGCATTAAAGCAGGACATAAGGAGAAAAGCACGACGCCAGCTACTTACATCTATTCAAAAAGTTGTCAATGCTCTTGTTTTTCCTCAGGGCAGGGAAGTCAAGGTCGTACACCAGCGCATCCAAGCCATCCTGAGGGGAGAGGAGAAGGGTTAACAAGCAGGCAAACACATCCACACAGTGTTTACTACTCCAACAACATCCCGAACAACATGGAAAATGCAAGCATAGTGTCCTGTCGGGCTACTGGTCTCTGTTGGGCAGCTTTGAGCTGAGACTTCTGCGCAGACCAAGCAGTGGGCTTCCAGCCTGAATTACATTAATAAAATCTAGAAGGGTTTAAGTTTGTTACAAATAACCGGATTTCAGTCTTACTATAGGCATTAACTGTTTTTAAAGTGATTAATAAGAGATCCAGTGAGGGAAATCAAAGGATGCTTGTTTATGAAAAGGAGCTTTAAATTATGTCTTGCATGACGCCTGCGATGGGCAATACTAAGGTCAATTTAAATTAAAATCAAATTGTTGTAAACCCATTTAGGTGTCGGCAGATTTTTTCTTAAATTCATGCTGAACTGATAACTCAAGCGTTCATGTGTGTTTCTATTAGAGGCTGTTGCATCATTTACTGTAACAAAACAAAAGAACTAAGCAAAGCATATCTGGTTCTTTTGTTATGTTATTGATAGCCATGTAGTTCAAAGTTCACGTGAGCATATGCATGCTGAGAAAGGTTGATACGTCCGGGTGTTTGAGTCAGCTGCTGATCAGAAATGCACTCATCAGCTATACTACTAGAAAACTATGAGGCCAGTAAGGTAACATGGACAATGTGAACAGGAGGGCGCTTCAGAAGATTTTAAACAACCACCAGTCCTACTGGTTGAGTGACCGGAGGCTGAATTTCCCACCCCAATCACCAAGTTTCTAATAAAAGCAACTGGAGGAACTAAGTAGTTTTTGATGACTGAGGCAACAGGGTGGCGCCTTACAATAACCATACAGTAAGGCAGACTGTGTGACTTTACAATACAGGGCTGCAACACCCACTGAAGTTACTCCCATCTCCCCAGCTCCTGACCCTCATTAGAATCCCTTTCATGACGACTCAAATAGTATTGTTCCTATACGCTGCTATAACAGGGTGAAAAATGATGCTGTCATTAAATAGACTTGAAAAGGACCGTGCATAAATACCCATTTCAAATTATGACGCGACAGCTACAAGATTGGAATTTCAAGAGCTGTAAACAAACATACAGTATAGGCAATCTTGCCTCAGGCTCAGCAGGAGCATAAGTGCCACTGGCGGGATTTAATCTAATCGTCTATAATCCAGAATGGCTGAAACAAGATGGGCACACAAACACTTGAACTCAAAATACTGTTGTGCATTCCCTCTAGCAGGGGTGAGCCAGATGTTATAAATTAGCATTTTCTGACACAGTCAGAGGTCAGCTAGTCTGCATTTTATTTATTCAAATACCAGGGGCAAACACTAGTTGCCCACAAATGTTACTGTTACATGTTAATGTTACCTTTTGATATAGGCTACATCATCTCTGCACTCACTATCATAGCAAGAATCTTATCATTCCCACATTGTGAGTGGTCTTCTATTAGATGATGACAGATCTCTTTTTGCATCTCTGAGCAAAACAATGATGACACATGGTGAATCAGCAGCTCAGACAAGGCAAGGAATCCTCTTAAGTAACTCTGTTGCTTCTGCTCAGCAGAAGAGGTCAGGGCAATGCCCCCCACACTCCCCACCCCACCCCACCCCTCTATGAGACATAAAAGCAGCAGACGCCCTGCGGGATGGGTGGAAGCAGGGAAAAAAGCAGGTGGGAGGGGAGAAAGTAAAAATGGGAGGTGAAGAATGGCTGGTGGGAAGAACAAAAGCAACGTAGGCATTCACAGAGACAGAATGTGGGAAATTAAGGAGAGGATAGGCTGTGATCAGCGCACATGGCAGAGCCTACAGTCATCATTTGCTCATCAACTTTCAGGAGGGAGCATTTACACAAGACAGACCTAAGGCTGAGAGAAAAAAGGGGCCTTGTTGGCCACACAGACTCCAGCCAGCCTGCAATGGAAAAAAAAACGCTGAAGAACTGAGTCCTTCAGGACCCTAATCACAAGGCTCTGTGCTCAGCAATGCACGTTTGCATAACTTCCTGCCGCAGAGAACTCTGGACAGCCACAGTAACATTCCTTAACAGGACTGTACACGTCAGAGAGCTATTTTAGGTATGTGGCCAAACAAGTTCTCAACAAAAAGTCAAGGAAGGGAGAGGAAAAAAAATCCATCCCAAGTACAGAGTCACATAGTGAGCCTTATTTTCAATCAGTACTAGGGCTTAACACTATGACGGAAAGGAGCAGGGAGTGGAGGGCTGGTGCATGTGGGGCTGGCTAGTCCAATAGGAGAACAAATGAAGGAAAAAACAAAGAAAATCGGAAGACAGCCATGCTCAAAGTCCTCTACTGAAACACCAGTGACAAAAGAATCAGGTATAGTAATCAAAAAAAAATCAGCGGTGCATAAAATAAAACTGCAAATTCAACTAGTAAATAGAACACAACTGATTGAAGGAATAAATTGGAATAAGGAATAAAGATTAAATTAGCAATTGTGTGAGCAGCAATTGCTCCAAGTTTATATATCTGCTGTGGCGTCTACCAGTTTTCCTAGTGGAAAGAGGGGCCGTGTCAAGATATTAGGGGCAATTGCATTCAGAGACACGGAGGTGTTAGGAGTGAATGATATATATATAAAATCCTTTATGATGATATATGTCATTTTTGTGATATGATCATTTTTTTGGAAAATCAATTGAGAAACCATTGATGGATAAAAAAAAAAATGAATTAAAAAAAGTATCAGTTTCACCTAATTTGCATATTTAATACCTGGCGCTGATAGAAAAAAAAAAATCATACAAATCCACATACACACGAGAAAATTATATCAGTAAATTTATATCATTACGAACTAAGTGTCGTCAAATCGGACAACCATACAGAGGTTTACCTGAATGCCTCACACATTGGTTTACCAGTACATTTATCTGCAATATCAAGAGTCCTCTATGTTTGTTTTTACATCTACATTTTGTTTAAAAATCACTACACACACACACACACACACACACACACACACACACACACACACACACACACAGATGAGAGATCTCCGCCACGGTGCTGGGGCTGTTAAGATAAGATAATAGATCAAAAATAGATAATTATATGTCTACTGCATATTCACATAGCAAGAATATGGCTGCATATGTATGTGTACAGCCACAAGGAATCCTATATTTTGTATTAATAAAGTAGACCTGCTTTATTCATAAAAACCTTTGTTTACACTCTGGCTCAGCGAAGTGTGCACGTGGCTATGCTACTTTGAAAAAGGTTCAATGCATAAATAAGAAACATAAGTTAACTCTGGTGTCTGATTTGTGATCATCAAAGTTATAGGTTAGCGACCAAACATCATCTGCCTCTGTTTGGGTTTAGCTATCAAACCACTCAGATGGAGCAGCCAGTTGCACCAACATGGCTCAGCCCAAAAAAAATCTGCCCCAGGCTACGCTAACAAATATGAGAATAATGGTCCGAGATCAGTGACAAAGCTCTTTCTAAGCTAGTAATTCAGAGTAGTTTCCAGAGGTGAAACTGTTCCTAGATAAGCACTTCTACTGCAGCTCTGAAATTTCCAGTGGCTCAGGAGTTTCCACGCAAAGAGAAGAAAACAAAAAGCCATCAATGATTAAAATGTGCAACACAAAATAGGGGAAAAAAATGCTGTAGTGGTGCAGATAAAAAGTAACACACAAAGCATTTAAACTCTAAATGCATGTGGCTGTAGTTCCTCAGGCAGTGAGATATGCTCATACACTGTAGGGACAGCCTTGAATCAACAATCTTATGACAATCTTAATCAAATTTAAAGAGCCAGTGAGAATATGTGCTGTTAAAAATGGAACACACACAATTATCTAACAATGTCCTACTAGAGACAGAGTAAAACTGTGCATATGATTCACTCATTGCAACAAGCACTGGGCGGTAGCAGTCCACAGGCTATGTTTCATTATGTGGCAGTCTTGGGAAAAAAAATGGCTGGGAAAACAAACCAGAGCTTGCAGGGCTCCATGTTATCCTATTTCTGCTGATGCTGCTTCAGGCAGAGGGCGACACATCCCTGGGATTACTAAATAATAATATGAAAAACCATCTCATCACCCTATTAATGAAATGTGGTAATCATGATAAAAAAAAAATGTATAGTTATACAAAACACACAAAGCCAGTGGTTGACATTACATATGGCAATTATTTCTTTAAACTTTAGGGGAGAGAAATCCACACACAAAAAACACACAAGCTCTTTTCCAGACATTAAAAGTCTGAGTTAAAATTTCCATGGGAGACTCAGCCACATCATCCCTTTCTGCATGCCAGCACAAGGCATGTGGACTGGCCTAAGTCAAGCCCTACTTCTCACTTCCTTTTCTGCCACCTCTTCAAGACAATATGCTTTCCACATGTGAGCAAATGTGCACACAGCCATTCAGCTCGACATGCAAATAAAGGCAGTTCCATCGAAGGCTGCACCCATGTAAACACAAATGTGATCATACAAACCAATGAAGCCATTCAGAGCATGAAATACCGCAACGCTTCCTCACTACTAACTTCCAGGTACAGGCCTTGAGGTAGAAATGTAAACCTAGGGGAATACATATCCATCTGCTCTGGCGTTTATTAATATTGTACACTTTGGAACCCAGCAGTGAGAGATTCAAGCTTTTTTTTTTTTTTTTTATAAATAAACCTTGACTCCTTTTGCACACTCCTGCTGCACATAATATCTACTGACAGGAAATCCCACTTACCTAGAAAGACTGCCTAACTAACAACTCCACTGGATAAACGGCAGTGACAGTGAACCCAGGGGTGGCAAAACAGGGGCATTCCATTTCCTTATGAAGTCCCAGTGAGCGAGAATCACTGTCACAAATGCTTTCATGTCAAAATATAATTGAGTTATTCCAACAGTGGCGAGCACTCACGTGTTTCCACTGACTGAGCTCTGGCTTCTCAAGCAAAACTCTGCTATCTTGCCTCCACTGCCCAAGATTTATGACCTCAGCCCGACAAATAAGCATCTTATTAAACACTCGACTCAGCTCACTTCGACCATCTTCACTGGACAGGGGTCACAGAGTCCTTTGTAAGTGGGACAAACCAACTGGCCTTGTAGCCCTCAAGAAACGAGATGAAAGAAAAGCAAAGGCTGTAAAGTTCAGTGGGTGAATCAAAGGAAAAAAAGCGTTCCGTTATTAAAAGACTGGATCATTTTAGTATGCATCCCTGCACATAATCAGTCAGTTGAGGGAATGCAGTGCTACAAACAGCTCAGCCAATTGTTGTTCCCATAGATGAATAGCTGAGGAGAGCAGTTTACGACTGGCAGCCCCGAACCTTTATGACAATAGGGATGGATTAAATGCTGACTATAACAGTTACTACAAATACATGCTTTTCGCCTCAAGGATATGTAATTCATCATTAAAAAGACCAAGCTAGTGAGTTTCCATATTTTAGCCAATTAATTACAAATTACATAGAGCTTGCGTAACTCCTGTCAATTTTCCAAAGCATACAAAAAGTTATTAGCGTGTTGTTGTTGCTTCCAGGCAGCACGCCATGAAAATCAACTTGCAGAGACATGAAACACATATGAAGCAGGTGCTCCACCACCATGAAAATGTAGTTACTTTTACTTTTTGTCAGTTACATTACCCTTGCAGGGAATAACATAGCTGTAAGCAAGGGCCATTTGCAAATAAAAATGGTGGTGCATTCAAGGATGCTGCCACATCCAAGATTCAGGTAAGTTTCAAAGTAAGTGTCTCCTGGTAACTGCATTACATTATTACATATTTGCCCCTATTATCATAAAATGTTCTCCTAATACATGCTATGTAAATGCTATATATGCTATATCTGAATTTCACTTTAAAAAGGTCATCATGCTGCACACTCTTCGTTTTGAATGACCATGAAGAACAAAGACAAAGCAAAGTAGAAGCAGGTGACTGGACTGTACTGGCATAACCTGAAAAAATGGCTGCCTGGAAGGTAAATCAACTCAAAATCTTATTCTATGCTTTATTAACTGGTCACAAATGATGTAGTGTATGAGCAAGTTGTACACAGTACACAACATAACAAGCTAAACATAGAAAACAACAAATATGGTTGTTTAAATAATGATAATTTATTATCTCATGCAGCACTCTAAATTAACAAGTCATAGAAAATGATGTTGAATGATGTGATTTTACAAAATCCTTGTGTTGTATATATGTGTATGTGTTGTGTTATATATAGTGTCAAGGAAGAACTACTGGGTTAACCCTGTAAAAATAAAAATATGATGTAGTGTTGAGAGTCCGTCTCTATGTCTACAACCAATACAGACTTTAGCTGCATTATCAGTGCAGACAACACTTTGCAGGTAGGGTTTGTCCATTAAAGGCAAAGGTCACTGAGAAAAGGGCAGGGACTCAAGGATTGACAAGACAAGGATTGACTGTGCTCTGGCTGTTACTCAAATTGGGCCTCAGCAGACTGACTGTGCAAGGCAATTAGGAAGTATGTCAGTAAAATGGTCCTTCAAATCTGTCTCAAGGCTCAGTTCCAAAGCAGTTCTGACTCAAAACTGCCTCTCTGCCTGTCAGCCGCATTTGCAGACCCTGGTTTTGCTATATGATCGTTTCCTTTGAATACCTAAACTCTGAGAACTGGGCTGAATTTTGCTTGAAATGGAAACCATGCCATAGTCCAACTGTGGCAATGCAACCATAATTAGAGGTGAAAAAAAAACAAAGACATAAATAATACCAAGTAAAACATTTCTCACGAGCAAGTTTTTACTCTACAGCTTCTTTGCCACATGGCACCATTAATCAGTTACATTCACATAAATAATAATAAGCACTTCTTTCAGTCAATCAACACAGATACTGTTGTGGGATGAAATCTAATTTGAGCGATAGTTACTGGTGAGTGTTAACCTGCAAAACATATTCATTCATCAAATTCATTTAATAACACACTTGTGTTTTTTCCTCTGTAAATTAGCTTATAACTGTAACACTGTAATAGCGCAAAATGTTAAACCATGCATGGACTCATCAAAGCTAATTTTGCCTTTTTTCATCAAAGCAGCCTACTACACAAACTCCAGCATTAACAATGTTGTTGATTTAGCTTATTCAACTCATATTATAAATCACTTCAAAATAAGAGCCCCAAACCTAACATGTACATGCAGCAATCGCTGCCTACAAATCTGGTTTACTGGCCTTGCAGTTTCCTGTAATTACCCTTATTACAGATTTAGAGTCCAAATAGTAGATGAAAGAGGGATCAAAACACAGGGAAGCTAATGCACCCCAAGTGTAAAAGTAAGAACAAAGACTGTGCCAGGAAGCCTTTATATATCTCATATAGAGGCAAAGCCCATGCAAAACAAGTTCTAACATATCAACTCAACCATTCTAATTTACCAAATGATGAACAGACCTTGGCACTTTAGGATCAAACGCAAAAGCAACTAGGAAATTCAATGTTTTCACAGACTGACAAACACACCACTTCCTCCATGCTAACGTTCAGAGGTGAGGATGTTCAATCCAGACACATAAACTAATAAAATCATTTGATCGAAGCTATTGATGGTTGCCAGCGGTAAAGCATATATGGGCAATGCTCAGTCCCTTACTGTCAGTGAGCTCTCACATCACAATGTCAGGAATTCTGTCTGTTCAGATTGGCTCTCAGAAGCCTGCCTAGAGCACAATGACTGGCGAGGGGGCAGCCCATCCAGATAAGGTGCTCTTCTCTCCAAGCAGGATTTATTTACTGGGTGAAGATAAGGGCGACGGGGTTGGAATACAGCGCTCGATAGGCCAGCCGAGAGCTGAGTGGTAAGGTGCAGTCCAAGTGTCACCATCACACAACACAGCTCAGGGTTCTATGGGGAAAAAAAGTGGAAACCCAACAGTGCTATACTTCAGACAGAAAGCAATTCCAGTTCAAGACCCAGGTACAGAAACATGGCCAGTAAAAGGCCTGCATTGTGCATTCTGATGGAACCTATTACTCATACCCAAGCATGCTGGCTGCTTTATGAGTTAAATGTCCTGATTCACGGCCTTCAGAAACATGAGTCTTCAGTCCACATAATTTTGGTTTATGGGTAGAGAGCAGAGCCCACACCCAGCTACCTCAGGGCTGCCTGCCTGGTCTCAACTCTCTCCAGACGTGCAGAATGGCTTTGGGACACACAGGGAACTCCAGGCCAGTCAAAGACAAGAGGTTATTTGATTAGCATGGAATTTTATTAAGCTGTGGGTGGAGTTGCATGGTGGCAGAGAGAGCCTCAGCAAAAGGCCTCCATTCATTGATCAGGGGAGATTGCAGAGAGGGGGAAAAGGAGAAACAACACCCTTGTGTGTGTGGCTGCCAGCAGGAACAGTCCCCACAGCTTTTTGCCATTAAAAATGCAGAACGTGTGCACTTTTAGGTGAGTTTAATTGCCTCTTTCTGCAACAGGATGGGAGGTCATGGAGACTAAGCAAGTTTTCTTCTGAAAAGACAGCTATCTACAGCAGCCTATACACAAACACTCCAAGTTGGGTTAGGGTTAGGTTAGGTGTGGGTGGAGTTTTAGGACAAGCCCCCTTCCCAAAACAGATTGCTTCCCGAATGTTCCTTTGCTTAGTTAGTCCATCTGCCTGCTAACATATCCCATGTCATACAAGCAAGGTACAGGAATTATTAAACAAGGAGTATGACCTTATGTGTACAACACCTGACACAGTTACAAAGAAACTACTGTACACAGAGATCCAGAACTATTTGGACTCTAGGCGAAAACTTAGGCCTACTGCAAACACAAAAACGTAAATGCCAATGTCCGTCCCTGGGCATTCAGGCCAAAATATTCCGTCCTATAATCCATGTGAACTTTGGTTGAATTACACTATACATCTGAATGAAACTTTTCCCATGAGTCACTAAGAGCCAGATCCTTGTGAAAACACTCAGTGCCACCATCACCCAAGCTGAGAGGCTCCTGATATCAACAAACACTTGACACAACATCATCCCTTTGGCATCCACTCCACGTTGAGTCAGTTCCTGGGATTGCTGCATGTAATAAAATGCTATGAAGGTGTTGCTTTAAGGTTTAGCACGTGGCAGGAGACGCCTTCTTTTCTCAAGACAGAAGAGTCACTTCATGAGTCCTCTCCCATAGACAGGAAGCAGCCAGGGCAAACTCCAACCAACAGGTGTACTGATGCAGCTGGGGGCCTACAGGTTACAACAGGCTTGCAGGCACCCTATCACTAGAAATGAGCCTTCAATAAGTAAACCTAGACAAAACAACACACCTAAACAACCACTTCCTAATGATCTAAAAAGCACACCAGTTACGACACAAACTATTATCAGTTTGTGGTGGGTGGCAAGGAAACCAATGCAGTTGATCAGACTTAATAACACGAATTGTTTTACCTGAACTGCTCCAAAAAATAATCTGACAAAGTGTGTCTGTCTTTGTGAAGGACGGAAAGACGGTCGCCATCTGTCAGTCTTATTTAGTTACCACTGCTTTTCAATAAGTTACTCTCCTATACTGATGCCAGGTTATGAGAGCTGACAGCACACCGCCGTTAAATAACAATCCTAATGCTAGCAATTACAGTTTCGTTGTTTTTGTCTGCGAGTTTATACAGTGTCTGACTGAAGGATAACGGAGGTTTCAAACTGCTGGTTGTTATTTTCGCTTAAACTTACTCTATATACGAACTCACACGTACACAGGTGTTTGGAGTTAAGTGTGTGAGCCAAATTGGCCTGTCGGAGTCAACATCAACACATTTCTTCAGTGAGAATTGAGACGACTTGTTGGTCTCGGAAAGAATTTCTGCTCCAAGGAGTAGACTGAACCAGAATGGCTGACTCGCTAGCTACCTAGCCAGCTAGCAAGCTACAAACTTACCAGAAGACAATCCGTATTTACTTCTGACTTTGGGTCCTTCAACATGGCATCGATTTTTTCAAATCGAGCCTCCATGCTTTGCCCAGCAGACATTTTTGCTGTTGAACTCAGTCCCGATGTTGGGTTATGAACAAAAACAGCTCACTGGCGAGGCAGAGGGCTGGCTAGCTAGCTTTAGCAGCCAGCGGTAGCTAGCTAGCCAAATGTTCCTTTCTTCGTGAGAACTTTACAGCGCACTTCACAGAAAATACATCGTTCTCCTCGAGCTTTCACAGACGATGAAACGTTTAAGGTTGCACCGAATATACATTAGCCACATGTTCAGAGTCGAAAGATGTTTTCCCAGTATGAGTGACAAACAACTTCAGAGGCAAACGATAAATGCGGCGACAGATTAGTCAGCCTCCGCAGGATGCCACTGAGGATAAGGGCTTAAAATGTTGGTGCATCCAAACAAAAGGCTGTTAAAACTTAAATGTAATGTCTCTCAGAAAAGCACAGTTTGTGGGATGGTTAGTCCAGGCCGGTTCCCATTTCTGTGCCAGGCCCCTGCAGAAAACGACAAACGAATCTGACAGCTCAAAAGTAGAAGTGGTGGGGGAAAAAACTTCTGCTTCTTTCAAATTTCGACCAGTTTTAACACGGACTCGTTACAGCGTTTAACTGCAGTCCCTCCGCTGCATCCCGTGCATTGTCACTGGCTGTCGACTGTTTCCCATCCAAACTTCTTCATCCCTCAGATCGAAGACTTAAAAAATCGGGTTTAGATGTGTGTTAGTTTTCGGAAAAAAAAACAGCAGACGGAGCCTGATTTTCTCCCACAGCCTGACCAACATGTCCGCCTTCCTGTTCAAACACCCCGGAGAAGCAACTTCAAAATGTCAAGTACTGCGCATGCGCTTTGTCGAGGCGCATTCAAAGAGTTCACACTGTTGAACGCAACATGTTGCTGCTCCCGATGTTACAATGGAAACGTTATGAGCTCACCAAAAAGATGCCATCAAAGGTACGAGAGTTTTTAAAGTGTCATCAACATTTATTTTTAAGATTTACAAAAATATTTCCATTGAATATTCTATTCAGTAATTATTCCAAATGGGTTATAGATACACTCTGTTCTGGACCATAATTATTCTATTCTATTCTATTCTATTCTATTCTATTCTATTCTAACAGTTTAATATGGGTTATAGATGCATTTTGTTCTGGACCATAATTATTCTATTCTATCTATTCTATTCTATTCTATTATAACAGTCCAGTATGGGTTATAGATGCACTTTGTTCTGGACCATAATTAGTCTATTCTATTCTATTCTATTCTATTCTATTCTATTCTATTCTATTCTATTCTATTCTATTCTATTCGATAGTTCAATATGGGTTATAGATGCTCTTATTTCTGGATTATAATCAAATGGCTAATTCTGTTTAATTGTATTCTCTTCTATGGATTACTGATGGTCTTGGTGATTAACCATTATTAGCCTATTCTATTCTAATCTATTCTATTCTTTTACTCAAGTTTACACTGCTGTTCCATTCATTACCCAATACAGCTGTCACTTTCACCTCTGTGAGCTGCATGAAAAGGTCAGATGGTCATCAGCATGCCTGTGTTTTCATTTAAGGCTTTGACATCTCAATTGCACAGATATTTAACATCCTTGGTTGAGTTCCAAGTGAACGATCATGACACCAGATCACAGGATCAGTTTGCTTTAAAAATTCCTCACCCAACTCTGAACTGAAGAAGACTGGTTTCCATTACACCTTACTACCGCAAAATAAACTGAAGCTAGAGACAGTCATTCCTCTGTGGGAATTTAATGTTCTACTTACTGATACTTTGAATAATATTTGTAATTATTATGGTTCACGTGTTTGTGTTTGTGTTTGTGATGATTGTTTATTATGATTGCCTCATCTATTCTATGCTATTCTGTATGGTTGCAAAAGTCTTGCTACCCTCATTCCATAATATCATCTATCATATGAATATTAGGATTGTTAGTGATGACATGTTTGAGGTGCAGGAATACCAGCTCCAATGAGGTCACTCTAACTCATTTGAACCCCTGTAGAAATAGATATTTAGTAAGGTTCAGTCACCATAAGCTCATCATCTTCTCTACCATACTGCATTTTAAAGTTTATCTTAATGTCACAGAGATTTATACCTTAATGATTACAAGCACTTTGACGTTTTCTTTTCTTTCTTTGGGGCTTATACAAGATGAGATTGGCTTCAAGAGTTAAAAGCTCATCTCAACTTTTACCCCTTTTATTTTTCTCTTGTGATTGGACTTGCAGTTCTGCGAATGAACAAATGACGAACAGGAAATGCTTAGGACCTGCTGTCAGTTGCTCCCTGGAGAATGGCAGCTGGACTCATGCATGAATTTTTTAACTGTGATTTCCAAAAGATGAAGTTCCTATTTTTTTTTTCACATTTTAGAAATGCCTGCCACTCTCTCTTATACATAATATCAGTAGTGTTTAATGTAATCATATAACATGAAGAAGCGCAAGGACTTTCAAGCATGTGAGTTTAAGTAATGTCAGTTATACTTTAAAATAAAAAAAGAAAAAAAGAACACCACCCCCCCATAACCTTTCCAGCAGGAATCCTCTGTTTTGTCTGTTTGTTCATCATGTCACCCAACAGAGGGCGCTGCTATACCACCTATGGTGAGAACCTTAGCACAGTTTATTCAAGTCTCTGAACATACGTTCAAAGACTTGAATAAACTGTGCATCAACTTTGTATTGCTGCAAACAGATGAATATGTTATAACTTGAAAACCCATAGTTGGGAGAAATACATACTTGATGAGTTGTGCAAAGAAGCTTAACACAGGCGCTGTAGCCTATAGGCAGGCTAATGATAACTTTGTAACATGCAGTTTAATGTATGTATTTATGCAGGTTTGCATGCATGCAGATATAGGCCTATGTAGGCATTGCATTGTTTGGCATTCTATTATTTTATTATTTCATATTATTTTTACTATGTTTGCATATTTATTCATTCTTAACTGTTTTGTTCACTATTTGATTGTTAATTCCTTTTCTAATTAATTTATTTGTGCTCTCATATCTACGAATCTACCATATTTTCTATCTCTCCACAGAATTTTGTTAAGTTTTTAAAATCAAAATTTAAAGGTATAACGAGGAAAATACCACCTGACTAATTAGAGTTAGCTAATGTGTTTCCTCCTCCCATCACAGCAACAAGCTGAACTCAACCAAAAGGTACGTACAGAAATTTCCTGACGTCACTTGGCGGCTCCTTCACCGTGCGCAGATCAGATCAGATCAGCTGTAGCGGAGTGGAGCGGAGCGTCCGGACAACCAGCAACAGCAGCAGCAGTGAGCGGTGCTGGGGACTCTACGTGGACATGGCCGTATAACGCGTTTCCGTGTTGATAAAGGTAAGCATGTATGCACGTATAGTACGTTTCTATCCCTTCACGTTCAAACACCTGTTCAGTATCACGTCATACGAAAGAACGAGAGTCAGTCTAAACAGCAGCCGGTCGTTAACGCTCTCCGGGTGATGGTTGTCACTCCGCAGCCTGTAGCTCCGTGGACGAGGCTGAAACATTAGCTTTGTCTCAAAAAGTTTGTTTCAACGGTGAATTTCCTCGGAAATTTCAAGAAGTGATGGCACAGTGCAGGCTGGGTTCTTTTTTTTTTTTTTTTTGGAAAGGGGAAATTTAAGAATGACGTGGGGCAGATAGGTAATTCATTGACACGCAAAGTCTGACAGTTAGCCTTATGAATGCTCGAGAATAGCTACTAAATCAACATTTTTGAACCATTTTTTCTTATTTTATTTGCTCCTTTACATTTGCACAAATGAATAATACTTGATGTTGTGGCTGTCATTGATGGTCGGCTGCACATATGCCTGTAACAGACCTACATATAATAGCCTTATTAGTCTGTAATTAACGTATTTTGCAGTGTCATCTGAGTGTCTATAGAACTTTAGAACTTAGAAATACTTCATTTCAAATGAGCAGTCAATTAGTTTATCTTATAGGTATTCAGATATTTGGGCATCAGTCTCCTCTGCTGATTAATCATTAACAAAGTCATGCCAAGTATATGTGGAACTGGGCTACCATAGTTCACATGTTTGTCATGTTTGTGTACTGTTACAGTTGCCTAAGGCTTGGTGTTGAAACAGGCTTCAGCAGCTTAGATAAAGTCATATCAGATAAACATGATGTCTGTAGTGGTTTGTCATTGTAATTACAGACAAACCAGTCCGTCTTGACTCCAGCTGGTCTTTCCATTCCTCTCATGTTTGATGTCCCAGAGGTTGCATTGCTTACGTCTCCACTACCCCCCTTCTGTACCTCCAAAAAATGTAATTAGAGCTAAGGACAGTTACTTGCACATTTCAAGATCCTATAGCGGAGGAGGGATGTTCATTTTACCAGGTGCGGAGAGAGGCCATTATAATATGGCAACTTCATTTCAGGTCATGCTGCACTTCAGTCTCAAATGCTGAACAGCTACGTTTCATCTTAAAGCCTCATTTTAATCCAGCAACTTCTCGACCAGCCAACTATAATTTACATTTTCAGCTACATGACTAGAAATTGTAAAATCCTGATTCTTGCTGCTGATAGATTTGTCATCATATGTGACAATCATGCTTGTTTTCTGTACTATACATCATATAAAAAGTAAGCATTCTACTGTAGAAAAACATCCGTTAAAGTCACACAGGTGGTGCAGTGTCACATGAGCACACACACACACACTGTAAGAGCAGTGTGCATTGTGAATTTGCTGGGTGGCCTGTCTTGACTAGAACACGCGCGGCCCTGTCAGAGAGGGCAAGGGCTGGAGGGGTCAGGGGGCTCTGAACGCTGACCATCTGGCCCTTGGGGGGCTGGTTTCCTCACTGGCTGTCTTTGTTCCTGCTGAACAATTGGGACTTAATCTGGGAGGAGATAAGTAAGGCCCCCCCCGTGACACCACTCCTGTGCTCGGACAGGTTTCTCTCTTTAGCCTTGAAGGAGACGTCTCTTTCCCATGTTGCTTTGCGAAGGCTTTGAGGTTTAGCTCTGAGCATTTTGTTTGTGTGATGATCTTAACTTTTTATTTTACAAACAGGTGTGATACTGCGGATGAGTTGGATGGAGTTTTTTGAAAATCGAAAATTGTGGTCCAAATTACTCATACCCTCATTATCCCTCTTTTCACAACAAGTTTCGCTGTGAACGTTAGGCTTTTATCTTGTTATGATAATGGCTCCCTCTCTATTTTTTGCCCCATCTCTCATTCGCAGTTTTTTTATTGTGCAGAAGACCTGCTGTGAGGCAAAGAGGTTTTTCAAAAAATGCAACATGACATTTCTCTCATAAAAAGCCCAACCAAGCTGTGGATAGATGGCTATTTTACATCCATTTGTACATAAAGCAATTGTCACCAGGGTTACAGATTGATTCGTTTTCTCTCATTCTTTCCTCACCATCATTTGGAGCACATCATGGCTCCTCTTTGACTGTTTGTGCCTTGTGTGTGCTCAGTTGTCCCTCAGCGTTTCTCCCTTTATTTTTTGGGGAGAAAGCAGATGCATGTTCATTTGAAAGCCAACAATTTTTCTAATTATTGTACACTGTTATGACAAACCAGAGTGTGAGAGATCACTCAGATTTCTATCCAGTGTCATAACAAAAATGTATACATAGCAATTGATTACCAATCCAGTCAGTAAGACAGAGGTTTCTGCTTCTGCTGTGGCTTCAGAGCAGCTCCAGAATCATCATTTTAAATATTGATCTAATGAGTCAAAAT
Source organism: Seriola dumerili (assembly GCF_002260705.1). Lineage (NCBI taxonomy): Eukaryota > Metazoa > Chordata > Actinopteri > Carangiformes > Carangidae > Seriola > Seriola dumerili. Next base: position 5,187,403 of record NW_019174546.1, on the reverse strand, counting down.
CTTTAACATGAAACACCCTCGCAGATCATTCGCAACACCAGTTTAGATCACAAACCCATCACTGGGGACTAGTCGGCAGTGCAGGCAGACGCCTCTCTTGATCCTCTCACAGGGGCTTTTCTGAGCCTGATTGCAGATGATACAAATCCCAAATAGAGAGATAAGTGCTTTTGTTTCACATGTTTTGGACCGTGATGTGACAGGACCCAGAAAACAGGTGGTCCTCATAATAGCTATCATTCATCAAACTGCTGAGGCAGGAGTCAGGAGGCTCTCTTCAAAACGTTCCTTATGCCCCATATTTATGTTGACACGGAGAGAGGTGATTGTTCCATTAAAACACACACTATGATGTGAGCATAACTAATCAAATATCAGTGGTGAGAGAAGTGTTCAGAGTGTTCAGATCTCTAAATGAAAATAGCAAAACCACAGTGTAAAAGCGCAAGTCCTGTATTCACATTCTTAAGTACGTTATTAACAAAATGTACTTAAAGTATCCAAAGTCAATATATTCATTACACAAAATATGGCCTCTGTGAGTGTTTTGGTTTCACTATATGTATCATATTATTTAACTATTATTACATTTGCGTTAATGTCTGTGCAGCATTTTAATGTTGTAGCACTTGGAGGTGAAGCTAATTGTAACCGGGTAGTGTAATCTGCAACAATGCATCAAATTTTAAATGTAGATCATATATTTTGTGTGTGAAATATTCATCTGCAAAGTAGTAACTGGCTTTCAAATAAATGTAGTGGAGTAAAAAAATACATTATTTCCCTGTAAAATGTTTTAGAATAGAAGCATCAGATGGAAAAACTTAAGTGCACAGTAAGTACCTGAAAATGTAACCTAAGAACAGTACTTTCCACCACTGTCAAATAGAGATGTTCATACAAAACTGGATTAATTCACACATTTATGCAAAATATATATTTTTATTTTTTTTTGCACTGCCCAGTGTAAGTAAGAAGCATTCAGCTCAATTATGCAGGCAGTTTATTAGACTCAGAATAGACAGAATTGGCTAATTACCACAGTGAGCCCCAGTGAGGTCCTTATCAGTTAATGACAGACCGTTTTTCTCAGTTAAACATCAGAATTAAAAGCGCATCTCGGTGCTGATCTGCAGAGCCAAATGTGTTCCACATGGATGCTTGTAAACTTTTAACCTGTCCTTTTTATTGAGGGTCAAGAATGCCAGGAACACCATGTTCACTGGTAGTGTCTGAGTGGAAATAAAAACAGAGCAAAAATATTCACTGACTGTATTGGCACTGTTAGGGTTGGGTGGTTTTTCTTGCCATTGTAGGAAATCAGATCTACATATAATTAAATTAGGTTCCATCACTGAAAAGCAGTGGTTTAATAGTTTGCTGTAATTGAGTGTGTATCCTCATCCATCTTCCATCTCATCCATCCATTCTTCTGTCATCTTTAAGGTCTTGCTTCTTGCTATTTTATTCTTAATGTTTCCATAGAACCAAATGCATCAAAGAATCTTTGGAAGTGGTCATCTTCTCCTGCCAAGGCCCTTTGAGTGACCAAATCTCTCTTCAAAAATGCAGAATGAAAGAAGAGGGAGGGAAGGCACAGATAAGGTCTGGAGAGGAGCAGGGTAGGCCGAAGAGGGGTTGAGATGGAAGAAGAGGTTGAGACAGATGTGGGAGTGATAAAGAACGAAACAAGGCAGCTGGATGCAGACTGAAAAGGGAGACACAGGGCAAGTTTTTTTGTTTTTTTTAAATCTAGACCTCACACTTGTAGCTGGTTTAGGATGATGAACGGACATAAGGGTGGAGTGAAATGTGAGCCAAACTGTATGCACTACTGTATGAAGGTGTATGACGCAGTTGACAATTGGATCATTAAAGCCAATCTCACAAAGGCCTGTGCCCCTCCCCCGGCTGAAAGGAGATGTCAAAGGTCTGTGACCTCTTCCATTTATGTGCATTGATCCCCCAGCGGGGGTGGGGCATCCTCCTCAAAGCCCTCCACCATTAGCTGTTGTATCTTAGTTTCACCTGCAGGAAGCAGAAAAATTATTTTATTTTGTTTTATTTTATTTTATTTTCATATTATATTTTATATGTCCATAAATTATTGTTCTTCTTTTAACTCCATTTATTTTATTTAGTTTTAAATGTTTAGAATTAGCTCCAGTGTGTTCCAGTGGTAAATGTGCATACTATGGGAACATGTGATATGCATTTTTCACTACTGTCTGGCATTTCATAAACCAGATACTTAATCGACAAAATAAACTGAAATTGGCAGTAGTTAGCGGGTTACAGCCCTGCTATTGTTCCACAATGCAGAGCACAAAGCAAAAACTACATTGTAGATGCAGCTGATAAAGCTCAAGGAACATTTTGCACAAAAAAAGGAATATTGCCTCCGCCTCTCTTTGTTACCAGTTTTCTCAGTTTGGCTCTGTGTCTGTCAGCAAGACTCATTTATCACATCCTTTAATTACAAATCAGATCAGTGACAATGTATTCAATGAAAGTCACTATAGTGCATTGGAATATTGAAGCCTATGTTTTTCATGGAAAAGGAATGTTAGGTTATAAAATGTAAAGTTTTACGGTGCTTTTCAATGAACAAATAGCATAGTGATGAACTTTTCAAATGAACATCCAATCAAGAGCACATTTTAAACCTGAGGCTAAGCTGAATCGTTTTTATCTTTAATGAATTCAAAACACGAATTTAGGCCTAAAGCCCATACAAGCTTGTTCTGTAATGTTGCAAATGTTCTCATCGTCTTGACCGCTCTGTTGAGTTAAATTAGTGCATTATGTGAAGAAACTTTTGCAGTTGATTATCTATTTAACGTAATTCTAAAAAATCACTGTTGGCTAAATGTTTGACCATGAATTTGTGCTCCTGGGTGTGAGTCTGTTAAATGCCCCGGTGTTTATGGCCTGCTCGGGAGTGAAGGGGAAAGGGAAAGCTTGTGTGTATATGGCATTCCTCTGAGCCAAGAAAAAAAAAACCTCGCCTCTCTCACAGTCCTAGAATGTGGCTTTTAGTGATGGATGGAAGGAACTTACAGTCAGGAAGGTAGGACATGCAATACGTGGGAGTACAGCCAAAAAGACTGGCCTGAACATCCTGCTCTTTGTTGCAAGGCAGGCTCCTGATGCTAATTGTGTGTGTGTGTGTGTGTGTGTGTGTGTGTGTGTGTGTGTGTGTGTGTGTGTGTGTGTTCGTTCATGCATGAGTGGAACATGACCCCAGTAGATGGCACTTCCTGTTGTCCTGTTGGTTATCTCTGATTCTGACATGCAGGACAGGTTCTTATCTGTCACCACTGGATCTCCTGGTTTACTAACCAACTAAATGCATGAACCCGTTCCCTGGTTTATTTTAGCCCTCTGTCTCTATTACATAATAATACTACAATAATAACAACAAACAACTCTTTCATGGCACTCTCCCAGAGCATCAGAATATAAAGCTACAACAAGCATAAAAAGTTAAAAGCTCCAAATGTGTACCTCCATTGCCCTCTTTTTCTCCCCCCACTCCACTCCACCCCCAGATCAAAGCCGAAATGCCTCCCTGACAGAAATGAATGGAACTTATCTGGACATGCCCCCAAGTCGTTCGTCAGGAAGCGTGTCCGCGGCAAAGTCAAAGGGTCGCCATTAAACGTGAGCGCATTCATGTGCGTGTGTGTGTTTGTGTGTTTGCAAGGGAGTGGTGGCATGTCAACTTGAAGGAGGAGTTTCAGTTGTCTGCTCCTTGAGTTGAACTCTTTTCATTTGCAGCCACAATAAACACAAATGAGGTTAATAACCCTATCACCTGAGTCACCTTGCATCTCACATCACTTCACATCACATCACAGCAGGGCTGTGGCATGAAGTGCTTGTCTCGTGTCTCCAGTGTTCCTACTTTTTAGATCAATCTCTTGGATTTTTTGTGGGCTCCATTACACCAATGTGAGCTCATGTAGAGCAAAGTATGTGTGCGGCTCTGTGGAGAGCACTTAGTAATAATATATCCTCATTCTTGCCACTGAAACCTGGAAATCATCCAGCTGAGAATCCCTTCTTGTACAGCGCTGTTATGGAACAGTGTGTTCTCACAGGGTGTACCGCCGTACCCCCCCCACCCCCACCCCCCTCTGTGCATAGATGCCAATCCCAGTGGAACAGTACCTGCGGCCAGAAATTACTGTTTGCAGCTTACGTGTTCTTTTTAAAGAGTACAGTATGTGCTGTGCCATGGGATGGATCATTGCACAATAGTCTGGAGGGAAGTTAATGGTTTTTAGTTTGCGTTTCATTGTCCTGGCCTTTTGCAACAAGTGTCAGATTCTTTTTTTTTTTTTTCTTTTTTTTTATGCACATGACAGTGATCATCTACATTCATTATTATACTTTGATTGCATTTTTTGTTCTGTGCCAGCTGCAACAGGCCCACTTCACATTTTCACAAGTGCTCTGCTTTTGATTACATGCTGCATCTAATATCCCTGAGGCAACTGTAGTGGTTCACTGACATAGTGCACAGGCAAAATTATATATTTGTGCAAAACATAATCAAATACAGTAAATTATGTCAGCTTTGGCAAATTTTAGACTTGTCACACATTAGTCGATGACTAAATGAGCTTAGCTTTTTCTAATGTTAGGATTCACTGTTTTTCTGTGTTGTCTTTTGGTTTTGGATTGTGAGTCAGAGATTTTTCAATGTTTTTTATTTGACATTTTATAGACTAAACGTTTTATCGATTAATCATAAAAATCAATAGATCAGATAAAAATCATTAGCTGCAACCCAAATCTATTGTAGTTTTATATATGCATCTTACTCATCCACTTTTTTTGTTTCCACAAAAAGTTGGAAGCATCCTGCAGTGTTGTGTGTTTTGTATTGTTGCTGTGAATTGCAGGACGTGTGCTAACAACAGCTGGAAACACTTAGGCTTGTAGCCAGATTTCCACAGCAGCATTGTTGCCTTTGCACACATATATTGTCCCAAATCTCCCTGCCCACTCACAGACACACACACACACACGCGCGCACTCACTCACAGCTACACAAACACTATCCCAAACCAACAATTCACTCTCCTTCACTCTCCCTCCCTTCACAAATTGAATCACAAGGTCACTGTGTGTTGATGTTGCCAGGGTTCGTGGGGGAGAGGGTTGCCTGTAGCAGAAGGCTTTGCCATAGGCTGTCACAGCTTGTCCAAGGCTACGGTGACCAAGACCCAGCCCTCTGCTCCGAGGACTCAACGTTCCTCTCTGGCAGGGGAGGTCATTCTCTCTCTCTCTCTCTTTGAGTGTGTGTGTGTCTCTCTCTCTCTCTCTCTCTTTCAATCTCTCTGCTTGTGCACGTACAATTCAAGAACAATTGGAAAGTACAGGCAGTAAATAGAAAAGTATTGGTAGAATTCTTCATTGATTTTCTAAGTAGATCTCTGTATTGACTTGCTGATGAAATCAATTAGCATTAAAACAAGGATTCGCTTTTTTTCATCACATTAACTCACGTGTAACCATACCAACCTGTTTTGTCGCTGGACATTTTTTCTATTTCAGTTTATGCTGAGCTGTGAGGACGGTGCCTCCACACAGCTGATGAGGTGATGACTGAATGGTTGGACAACAGTGATGTGAATCATATGCTTTGGCTTTATGATCTAGTCAATACATCTCAACCCGACTGAATAGAGGGGGAGTTTGTATCAACATGTGAAAAACACTAAATAAGTTGATATCCTTGACTTAATGCCAAGGAGCATTGAAGCTTTTCTGGCCAGTGGTGGTTCAACACGTTGCTAAGACACTTAATATCAGATTTTCCTTTCATTTGTCATTTGTCTGTACGTTGGCTGTTTCGTCTAATGTTTTCCTGACTGCAGCGAACCTTCAATCTCAGCTCCCGTCTTTAAGAAGAAAAATACTAAATACTTGAGGACATACAGTATTTATCTGCAAAGATTCTCTCTCTCTCTCCCTCTCTTTGTTCACTATGATAAGAGTAGCGGGGCCAAGTCAGGAATGCTCAAGCAACACTCGGCTGTGCTTGTAGTGTGGTAGTCCACTCGGGCTCTGTTCATGCTGTTTTTGTCCCCTCTCTGTAGGAACCACACCCTTAAGTACTGTATAGGAAAAACACAGCTGCCCTTAAAATGGTGAACTTTTTCATTTTTTTCACTTCAAATTTCTCACAGATTAAACAAAGGACATATATAGAGTTATTTAATGAGCTTTTTACGATGATGCTTGTAGGTGGAATCTGTTACCAAAGCCAGGCTAGCTGTTTCTACCGATTGCCTCGGGGTAAATGTAGTTCGGCTGTTGCTTTACAGTTGCATGTATTACAGTAAGTTGGGGTGTTTACTGTCCTGCCAAACTGATGTTCGTTAAAGAGAAACTGTGATTTATAACCCACAAATCGGAGTGAATGGAGAATGCTACCCTGTATTGAATCAGGGTTACAATGAAATCTACTGTGGCCAAATTTTCTTTGTGTTTATTTATGATAAGTATCACTGTTAAATGAAAGAAAGCCATGTTTTGGTGGGTGCATCTCGAAGGGAGAACATCTTGAAATTTGCTTTTAAATGGCCCTTTTATCAATCAGCTGCACCACATAGGTTAAATTGTGGAACATGGCTGGGTAGAAGAAAGGAACACGTTTGAAATTGATTTTTTTGCATCTTTTCATTCGAAATTTCATATCAGCGTGCACCTGAGTTTCTTATCAACCAGCATTTTACACCATATTTTCCAAAACTCCCTGTCTTAGCTGTCACATCTGCCAGTTGGTAAAGTATCTATATCTCTCAGGGGGATCAGTGCAGGATGAAGTGGCACCAGTGCTGAATAGGTTTACTGTCACTTTTTCTCATCAGCAAGGTTTGTGTGTGAGGTCAAGCCCTCAACAAAGGATGGCCCTGCTTCCATTGTCCCATTAAGACAAAAAGAATCCTGCTGATGCCGTGGCTCTTGCTAAAGTAAGGAGGACTGATGGGATTTAAGTGTGAGTCCCGTCACCGAGGGCAACCTGGTGCTTATTAATCGGGAGGGTGGGAGGTAATTGAGGAGCTGTGGCAAGAGAGGGAGAGGGGTAAACGGGGGTTGGGCGCTGTTGATGCAGCAGTGCCGCCTGAGGTCAGGAAGAGGGGCATGATGGATACAGCTGATCGCCCGGTAAGGAAGTTTAGAGAGAAAGGAGAGGAGGCTCCTTCGTCAGGACATTAAGAAGCCTCTTTGTCACGGTGTCACTCAAATGGATTCAAGGTGGCTGAGACTTTTTTTCAGGGAGGAAAAGAAAGGAGAGGTCCTATTGTGAAAAGTGGGTCTCTCTCTGGATGCCTGATAAACACAACAGACCTCTTTCTTATGTCCTCTCCATGGGCACTCAGTACATCTGCATGGCTAAATTAAGTTAGTGTGTCAGTGGTGTGAACTTTGCAGGGAGGAAGGTTGAGTGGCTCGCCTGTCTTTTGTATCGGCGCCTTTTATCTATATTCCTTTAGTTAAGCACTAAAATGTGAAGATCTTTATCTTCATCTTGTCGTCAATATTTATAATGAGTAGAGCAGATAGGGCTGCATCTAACGATACATTAATGTGCTAATCATTTTCTCAATTAGTTCATTAATCGTCTTTAAAATAATGAAAAATGGCAGAGTGTGACATCTACCGTTGTCTTGTTTTGTCCTGTCAGCAACTATGTTCAGTTTACTGTTACATAAGACAAAGAAAAGCAGCACACGCTCAACAGTGGAGAAGCCGGAACAATTGTCGTGAAAATTAATTATTAATTATCGAAATAGCTGATGATTAATTGTCTAACCTCAAATCTAATCTCACTGCTTTTGAGGCACCAAGACACTATCAAGAACCATCTCACACCCCAATCTGGCATTAAGCCGTTCAGATTCACAATCAATTCAATATCTATCTCTAATTTGAATAATCATTTTGGTCATTTTACACTATATTTTTTTACAAGGGAAATTCTTTTTCCAACTTCTTGTCTACATGCAAGCATACAGTTCAACACATACAGAGACAACATTTCCAGTAATAAATGAAGGGTTAATTATTATTTGACTTGATTTGAGTTTTCCCAATAATTAGTACTAAGTTGATTTGTTGTAATCATGGGATTGATGTGTTTCTGACTCATGATGATAGTTGAGCCAGTTCCATTTGCTATTTGAGACCTTTAAATACACACAAAAAGGCTAATACAGAAAAATCCAGTGAGCGGATCATGAGTTGAGGGTGTTTTGTCACACATACTGTATGTGTCGATATTGGTGGCAAAACTCAGGTGTATTGTCACCACTCTACAAGTCAAAAGAATACCAAGTGATGCTTATGTGTTTACTTTTCAGTTTTTAAAAGATGATAGAACACGGTCATCATCTCATCATTGGTGTCACGTGACATCCCACCTCAGTTTGACTGAAGTGATGTAGAGCTCAGGACAGCTCCTGGCAGCAGAACCTGACCCCTTTGCTAGCTGTGTCATCTGATAAGAGCCAATGTTTTGATAGTGCTGGCCCTCTCAACATGATCCATGGCTCACCTTTTACACCCCATAACAAATAGGGCTGTCTAAACAACCATTTATGGCCAGGACAAGGCCTGGTCAACCATCATCAAAGATCTACTGTGGGATGAGCCATTAGGTGTGGACCAGATGTTGGAGGAAGCCATGGTGATGGTGGAGGATTGTTTTCTGTCTATGAGAGTAGGATGCAGTTAGAGAACTGGTAAATATAAGTGGTTTAATTTCTGTATAATATTTAATTTTTCCCAAATTACTTTTAAGCATTTTTACTTAAAAGGTCAGGAATGATTTTTGCTGTTGCAGGATAAAAAATATAAATTTTTAGTGAATCTTGTAACTGCTCATGTTTTTTTTGTTTTTTGTTCTTTGTTTTTACTCCTTCCCTCCTCTTGCCCTTTACCATTGACCAGAGTTTGACCGCTGCCAGTGACAGCTTTACAGTATGAAATAGAACTCATTGTTGTCTTATTCAATATGGCTTCCCTGAATAAGTCCATAAATGCATTAGGCTCCTGTGTCTCTCCCTGTTGTTATGACTTAGGGTGAACTGGTGTTCAACCCAGCAGCGTTGTAAAATGCAGATTGGGTTGACTGACAGGCCTTCCGTTTTATTACACAGTCATGAACAGCATTGTAAACTCCCTCGTCCTTCACTTTCATTCAGTTATTCTATCAGGGGCAACAGCCGTGGGAGCAGATCCCACTGAATGCTCGTCACATTATCAAAGACCTGGCATTTCTGGCAAGTGATGATGCTATTTGATCTCTTTAATTGCTGTAAATTGAAATTATGGATCTTATGATTCATGGCTGAGAAGCGCAAAGTATTATTATATTAGTATTATCATATTTAACTTTGCAAAGGATGAAACTGAGAGAAAATTAGATATGTGTTCACTTTCCAGAACAATAATTAAAGCTGGGAAAAGATTGTAACTTGTTCATTAGTATAACATCCATTAACAATATCGTAATGACACCAAAACCTTTTGTTACTAGTCATGTTCAGTTGCATTGTTTTGATCAGTCTTGTGAGAAACTGTTGGGAAGCCATTGTTTTAACTTTTGTGCTTCTCTGTTTGTCTTTAATGGAACTGAATGTCAAAATGGATCAGAATCAATGAGATGAGACTGCCTATGTAAAAATACATGAAAATATTTAATGTGGCAATCTTGAAGACTTTCATTTAAATAAATCACTATATTGAGGTAACACAGTGGTGATTGAGCCTGTGACCCGCTGGTGAAATTATATAGAAGTCGCTGCATTTTACATTTTTACAAACTGGGTGTCTAGTGTAACCCATCCGCTAAACCACAAGGAAGACGAGTCACTAACAGAAAGTTAATGACGTGTGGTTCAAAAACAAACCTGCACTCACCTTGTAGGTGTTCCCAAAGATAACGAAGCAGAGATCTTCGAGATTGCTACTTTAACCATACGTATACTGATCAAAACGTACCATACAACATAAATATCACAAATACATTATTGTATAAATCCAGGGATATTCTGTTTATTATCATAAACAGCTTTAAAAAAAACAGCAAATACTTCGAGTTAAGAAGCTTAAAAAATGACTTCAATGAATAATTGACTCTTAAAATAGTTGATGATAAATTAGAATTTGATTGACTAATCTATTAATTGGCTAATTGTTACATCTCAAGCTACATATTTAGAAATATTTTTCAAGCAATAAGCTGAAATATTAGTTATGATATTTGTAATTTTGTTGTGAACATGTAGGTAGAGCCTTCTGTGTCATCCAGGACTCGGCTGCTTTTAACAAGGTTTGTTTTTCGTTTGTGCTGCATCAGTCATCTGTTCAGTGGGCCCTTGCCATTAAATGTTGCTGGCCTTTGTCCATGGCTTAGATTTAGTTTAAGGTTAAATGCCTTGCCCTTAAACTCATCCGCTGGGCCAAAGTGTGTGGCAAGGTCACCACTCCAATCAACCTAGTGTTAACACAAAGGCCGCTTGTCCCCTAATGGATTAGCTCTACAGTTCCTCATGAGTCGCTACACCAACCTCCAGCCCGACAGGCCTTCCCAGCCCTGCTGCCCTTTCACACGCACCCCCTAGCCCCTAATTTTGAAATGAGTTTTATAACTGGACAGTAAACTTCCAGTGGCTTAATGATGATGGCTTCTTCATCTGCCCAAATGCTCCTTTTGTCCGCCCCTCCTCAGGCCCTGGGCCCTGCCCCCGTTCCCTATGGTCACACCAGGCCTTAAACCTTGGTTCACCCCACTTTATAGTTCCACAGATAATCCCCTCGAACACACACACACACACACACACATGCACGTGGATTCACACACACACCCTCAGGCTATTATCTCCACTGAGCCCTGCTCTGTCTCCTTATCCCTCTCTTTCTCTCTGTTGCTGCCGACTTCAGCAATGGCATTCAGCTGGAATGTTTGCCTTTGTTTGTGTGGCCTACTGGAAAGCCATGAATGACCTTAGCTCATCTGCTATCCTCACTAGCACCGATTTGCACTTCAGGGCCCAGCAGGTAGTCCCGAGGAGAGGGGGGAGGGGGGTTTCGAAGAAGGTTGTGGGGCTTTTATAAGGAAATTAGAGCTGTGGACTGCCACCCGGATAGTAAACAACAGTGTGAGTCCTCACACCCTTGGCGTCAGGTAGCCCATATGAAGCGAGCAGAAAAGGGAATTCTCTTGCGGGAATTTTCACATGGTAGCTATGTTGTTTTCTTGTTTGGTTTTTTGACAGTTACGCTGCGGGATTGTTTTCTTATTATAAGAGTCAGACGTGCTAATTAGCACCATGGCCATTGCACTTCCTCCTCACCCGATACTCGCCTCTCATCTCTCAATTTGTCGGTTGAACCTCATCTGCAGACGACTTTTCATTTCTCCAGCAGTGTTAGACCCTCAGCCCGCCTTGTTATGCAATATATGGAAGCCATTCTCATGTGCTGGGTTAGATAGGTTGACTAGGATGGTTCATTAATGTAAGAACAGTAGCAGTTGCAAGTTTTTGGTAGATGATTCTCCTGAAGCTCGCTCCAAGCTGCTCCAAACAACCGTCATGTGTTGGGCAGCTGCTGAGTCAGCTAAGACAAAGCTGTGGCGTTCCTCTGGGAATCCTAAGAGAGGAAGAACCCCCCACTCTCTCTTTCTCTCTCTCTCTCTCTCTCTCTCTCTCTCTCTCCCTCACCCCCCCACAGCTGATCATGTGACTTGTCTTTCCTCAGGTGGCAGTGGCAGGGACACTTCCCCTTTGTCAGGGATTTTAGCAGGAGCTCAATGCAGCGGTGAAAGATGGGCTCAGGGGCGGGCAACCATTCAATCCACACTCTTTTGTTTTTTGCACAGTGTCTTTTGAGGCCAAAGAAAATGCCGGGTTTACTCATTATCTCCGTTTTAAATGGGCTATTTAAGACAGGCCATGTCAAAGTCAGGGGCTTAGACATAAATCACACTGACAGCTCTTTTCCCCCAGTTGAACTTGTGGCTGCGCTGGCATCAGATGGATCGCTGTAAAGATTTCACTTTTGCTACACCTGATAGCGAACAGTTAATTAACAATATTAAACTGTCCAATGTAATCCGATGCACTGCTTGAAACTAGCTAATATGTACCATGTGTGGTCCGAGTCAGCAATAGCCGGACAAATTTCACAGTCAAACTCAAGCCCAATGTTTAGACAAATGTGGCTGATTGAGAGAAATGAGCGCATGAAAGCCCCGTAAGGACTAATGGGGGCCCTGATTGGCTCATGTGGTGGTTTACAGCAGCCGTCACACTGACTGGGCCCTAATATAACCATTGGAGAGGAGGTGAGAAGAGCTGCACACAACCTGATTAAAACAACTGTTGACTGTGTCTGTGGTAATGAACTGGAACATCAGTCACACGGCTCAGTGAAGAAAGACACCTGGGCCAGTAAAAGGAGATGTTGGTAATAAGTGAGCGTTTATAACAACAGAAGTGATTCCAGAGCTTATTTCGGACATTACTTACCATTATTACTTTGTGTTTTCACTCAGTATTTTCAGTGAAAACCAAAACCCAATTTGTAGACAATTCTACGTTTTTATTGCTCTCATCTGCCTTAATGAATTTAATCAACTTATTTGCAGGGAAATATTGGCAATAAGGAGAGACTTGAGTGTTGAGTGCATCTACCCTGTTATCAAGTAGATGTGAGTTTACTTAGACCTTAATATTTACCTGACAAATTCTTGCTGACTTTACTTGACATTAATTAGTTGGCAGGAAAACAAACACGGAAGCTTAAGGGTACTGTACAATTCATAAGATAACTTTTTTTTTTTTTTTTTTTTTTACATGAAGAAGAATGAATGATTTGTTCTAAAAACAAGATAAGATCCTGGCAGTACAGTTAGACTTGACTATCTAACAGCTAGTTGTGTTTCCCATTCAGTGCCAGGAGATAGCCCAGCATTTTAGCAAACCTGAATAGAAAAAGATTTTTTTTTTTTTAAACTATATTTTGCAAATGTAATCACTGACATTGAAACCTTTCAACTGAAGAATTTGGCAGCCTGTGAGGAAGCTTGACTCACGGGAGAAAAGTGATTTCCTACATTTCGATGTAATCTCAAGTAAATTTAATCTTTTACTCAACTGTTGTAGATGTGTATGTTTCCCAGCGGTGATGTGACACATATCTGACTTCACTCACTCACTCACCTACATACAGTACAATATCATCAGTCCTGAACTCCTTGGGTATTTCCTCAAAATGAGCTCCCTCTCCTCTTGGCAACATCGTGATAAGGTACTACGGCTGATCATTGAGCTATAATGACAAATAATTCTCAACATCTGCCAGCGCCTGTTGATTTGTGGTGCATTTCCGTTTATTTATTTTGACCAGATGAGCCTGTGGTATTTATAGCGGGAGTAAAACCCCAGTGTGGGGTCAATCCCGGGCAAGGCTACGAAGACAAAATGCTCAAGCTGACCTGAGACGGATTCTCCTGTCTCTGAATTGGCCCCCAATAAAAAAAAAAAATAAAAAAAAAGTTGGGTGTGGCAGCGAGAGACTGAACTGAGCTCAAGTGTGAGAGTGAAAGTTAGATTTAAAGATTTCCTCCCTTTCTCGAATACCTCCACATGACACAGTGCCCACGGCAGATGTGTCGGCGTGCTGGGGGTCACGCGTGGCGGGGCGCCGTGGCCGTGTGGCAGTGGGGAGATGCGGCTCCCCTTCTTTGTTTCCCCCCACAGGCCTCCAAGAGCATCTGTCACCACAGGGGGTCAGCAGGGCCAAGATGAATGAGCCCCCGGTGGATTCCCTCCCTCCTTGGCAAATGGCACAGGACAGAGGAGGGCATAGGGGACTTGGGGGAGGGGTCTGTGTGTATGTGTGTGTGTGTGTGAGTTTGTTTGCATGTGACTGAGAGAGGGAGGGTTTCTGCTGTACTGAGGGAAAGAGTGGGATTCCCATTTCATTCTATAGAGAATCATGACAAAGGTGACCTGAGAACTACCAGAGGAGAGTGAAACTCCATATGCTGCCTGGATATCAACAAATTCTTCCCAAAAGGATTTATTATCTAACATGGACTGTATTTAAAAAAACAAACAAAAAAAAGCTGCCTTCACATTTGGGATTTACTGCATTTGATTTGGATTTTAAGGGTTCATCCGCTGGTCGAGGAGTCATGGAAGGTACAGGAGAAGCTTTTTTTAAACTGCTTGCTGTGTGTCACATGGGGCCCTGATGTGGCATTAATGAGATGGGCTTTTAGCACCTAATTTAGAGAACATGGAGGCATGTTTGTCTTTTTTTTTTTCTCATTTCTTACCCCCATCCCCCTTTCTCTCATGTCTGATGGGCAGTGTCTCTTTACCACAGCTTTTCTAATGTTAAGAGTGTGCTGAGCTCTTTCTCGCATTTCACCTATTGGTATGGACTTCTACATGCTGAAGCATAACAATGAAGTGAAAACGACTGAGATATTTATCCAAATTCCCATTAACATCTTATCTGCTGTCAATCTTAGAACTGGAAAAAAAAAAATCCAATAGCTAATTTTAATTTAAGTAAATCCTGGATAAACTCAGGTCTGTTTACCTGTAGCTTCTTAATTAGCTTATTTAAAACAATGATGAAGTGTCAAGTTTATCTGTATGGACAGTATTAACTGTAGAATATTTTTGACTTTGACACAGAGCGTCTACCGATTCAGAATGTGAATGTGAACACTGTAATGTTATTATGCAGCTGTGGGAGAAACAAAGGGATGAGAGAGGAAGAAAAAGGCAGGGTTTGGATAAATGTTAATTATCATCTTGAGGTTATATTAGCATGTGATATAAGTCAGACTTTTCAATCACTCCCCTCCAAGCAAACCAAAACTGTGACCAAACCAATTCCAGACAATGTAAAGAATATAAACATTTATGCTTCAGTAAGTGTTACTTACTTACTCCAATGTGTGCTTTTGGAATTGCTATTATTGCCATATTTTACATAGTTTTGTTATCTCAGATCATTGTTTATCACAGTTCATGTAACATGACAATGACATCTAGTCATGTAAAATCTAAGCAATCATACTACTACAGATAACACAGATGGAGGTACACAAGACAGTATTTTAAGAAAGGTCATGGAATAATGAAAAAATAGATATTAAATATATAAAGAAAGAAATACTTTTTTTGCACCATATATACATATATATGTATATATATATATGTATATTGTACAAATATAAGTAATACAAGTAGTATATTACAAGTAGCGGTATGTGTGTCCATGCACATGTAGTCGTACTTGCATTAAAGTGTGTATGCGAGAAATGCATTTATCTTTAACCATCGCCTTGAATCCCTTGAAAACTACAGCAGCCCGTCAACCTGAACATTCCCTCAAATGTCATTACTCGAAAACCAGGACCTTATTAAGCGCCTCGGGCTGGGCTTTTGTCAGTGTCTAGATTTACGGCACCTTCGTCTTCATCTCACGGGCCATCTGCGTCTCCCTCTGTGTCGTCTACCTTTCACAACTAGATAAGCATCAAAATATTTCAAGACTCTGCTCCCTGTGAAATGAGTGTGAAAGCTTATGTTGAGATTCATATCTTTTGTGGGAACACCCAGTGGAAGGCAAAGCATGAACTTGCGTAAGCTGGGAAAGCACATTTCATATGATCAATGCCAAGTCGATTTCTGACACATATATATATTTATTTGGAGTAAGGAATTCAGTTGCCCCCCCCCCCACCCGGAGGCAGAGCAGCATAGGTTTCTGTCTGATGTATTGACGTTTTTTTTTTAACTCTTAAGTTTGATTAGCTGTATCTAGCTGGCTAATCATTCACAAAATAAGTTCCAGTCAGTAAATGCAAGTTGAACCAGCTTGTGTACACTTGCTATTTGAAGGACTTGGACCCCAGACCGGAATAGCAGCACACAGTCAGAAGTGATGACTGGGTAGATTGTGACAGTCAATGTTTCAGAGGGAACTTTAGTTCCGTTATATCAGAGCCTGAGTGACTAAACAATACTTTGTCAAAGGGTCAAAGTAACTGGCAAATCCATTCAGAGTGACTGTGTGTGTGTGTGTGTGTGTTTGTGTGTGTTTGTGTGTGTTTGCGTGTGTGTGTGTGTGTGTTTGCGTGTGTGTGTGTGAGTGCAGCTACAAACTAAAACACCCAATTGTGTTTCATGAAAATAGCCCCAGGGCCGTGGTATCAAATAACACCTTTTTAGCCTCCTAATAGTGAGTACATATGTCACAGTTTGAGCCGCTCTTAATGTTTGAGTGGCCATAAGAGCACCTATTCATTTTGTGAATGGGCATTTTCTTTGGACTGTGGTGACCTGTGGTACCAGATTATCTTTTGCATTCTTTTTTCAATGGTGCTTTACCGCAACATTATTTTTTATCTTGCAAAAAAAACAGTTATATACATTACATAGTCATACAATCATATGTTCTTGATGTGAAAACTGAAACTGCCAATTTTCACAATTATTTCACCTGTGTGTTGAAACTTTGAAAAAAAAATGCCCTTTCAAGAATTTTCCAGGATAAATTGGATAAATTTGAGATATACTTCAGCAATCTGCTTTAATCTGTCAGTGTCTTTTCAATAAATGAGAATTGTTTGGATTTTAGCCCTGAATTTTTATGCTTTAAATTTGTGTCTCACTGTTTCATTGACAGTGACAGTCTGTGAGCTAATCAGAGATCTCACTGCTCTCCCCCAGGTCCCGAAGCCCTGAGTGAAATTCAGTCTTTGCCGAACGTTTCTGTTGAGTGGTAGTGACCCAGCATGTAGCAGAGGTGAACAAGTCCCTTCACGCCTGGGAACGATCTGACAACGTAAGTCACCTTTTGTTTTTGAATGCACTCCTCGCTCGTGTGTTATCTCTCAGTCAATTCAGCTGTTACTTCAGAGTGTTTTGCGTTCTAATATTTTCTCTGCCTCGGTCCTCTCAAATCCACTGAGTGGAGATTAGTCTAGCTTATTCTGACCTGGGGTCATATTCATGCAATCTGTTGATGCCACCCAGGAGATGAGGAATGGCCTTGACTGAGCGTCTGACTGGTTGAGAGGCCGGCACCGCTCACTGACATGAAAACTCCCCTTTTAGCCCATTAGTCTTTGAACATTAAATTGCTTCTCCCGCGGTAGAATCCACTCATCTATCATGCAGACTGCAGCCGCTGACTCACCTGAAATAGCCCTCTGCCACTACAGATGACCTTAGCAACCACCGGAGTCACACCCCAGAAACATCCGTTAGGCGACCTTTGCCACAGTCACGCTTTGTTTTAAGTCGTGCAGGTGATAAAAGGTCATTCTCTGTGTTCACCTCCGGCCTGTACGAGGTTAATGACAAACCTGTCCTCTGAGGCTTGAGGGTCAGCCGGCCAAACAGGCCTCTGGAGCCTCCTTTGACTTCACAATCGAAACAGGCAGCGGCTGCTTAAAAACGCCCTCAGGCACTCATTCTCCTTCTTTCTCTCTCTCTCTCTCTCTCTCTCTCTCTCTCTCTCTCTGTCGCTCTCTTTCTTTCTATTTTTTAAACCCCTTTTCTCATTGTTTCTCGATGCAGCCACCTTCCTCCATCAGTTAAGTAAGAAATACTGTAGCTTCACTCTGTTAAGCTGCTTATCTCCTTGACAGCACAGTCAGGCACTGTTAATCTTGTCTTTTGTCTGGGTTGGTCATATTCCTCCCCAGGAAGGTTGTTAGGTAAACACGGGGTCTGGAACCTGTCCAGGCGTGGGCAAAATGAGATCTGGGAGAAGAAAGGCAACTCCAGCTTGATTCCCACCCTCCCCACCAGTGATAGAATAAAAGACACTGCACATCTAGTCGATATTGATTCACAGTACAACAAACATAGGAATGATTTAATTGCAGCAAAGAATAAAACCTTTTTTTTTCTTAAACTGGGTTAGTGCAAACAAGCCCCTACCTCCATGTTCCTGCTTTAGATGATGTATAAATAAAGACATGGTTACTTAAGAGAACTATATTTAATCTTTAATAGAATTCTGTCCTTTTTCAACAATATTTATATTATAACATACATAAATATATGATGTTATATTGATATTATAACATATATATCAATATTCAATAACAGAATATAGATACACGTGAGCTCATCATGTAAATGCTTCATCAGCTATGAATGATCTATGTTAGGCCTGAATGGGAAGTCTGAGCTTTCTCCAAACAGCTGAAGTCTGCAACCTGGGCCTCCACTTGGCTGTTGTTGTGTTCATGAACCACAACACTGGTCCGCGCCAGTCAAAAGTAATCCAAGGACAAACATGAAAAGCATTTCAGGCTAAACTTATGTGTCAGGGAAGCAGCCAAAACCTCCTTTTTATTTTCTTTTTCAACTTTTCCTCCCACACAGTTTGGACACTCTTGATTGTTGGCTCGGTATATTGAAAACAGATCTAGTGACATGTTTTGACAAACTAAAAAATGGGAGTTGGGGTGAGTAGGGAGTGCATTGATGTGATGAATGGACACAATGATGAAGCGAAGCCATTGGTCAGTGCTGCTTTTTCACCACATTTGGAGTGCTTTCCTGCCTGTCCTGCTCTCTGTCCCTTTCTCTTGCTTTCTTTTTTGAGACCACATGCTTAGCCCTCTGTCCAGCTGCCACCTGCCACCAGAGAGCCAGCCAACCCCAGGCCCACACAGCCGACCCCGGCAGATGTCCCAGAGTGGACACTGGGGTGGAGGGGGCACGGGGGCAGAGCAGGCAGAGTGACACAACAGACAGAAGGAGAAAGAGCCAAAAAAAGATAGGAAAAAGCCTTTGGCCTTGGCCATTATGTTTGGTCTGACATAGAGAAAGTGTGTGTGTGTGTGTGTGTGTGTGTGTGTGTGTGTGTGTGTGTGTGTGTGTGTGTGTGTGTGTGTGTGTGTGTGTGTGTGCGCACGTGTGCTGTGTGCACATGTGTTGTAATTGTTATGAAATAAGACAAAAGATATAGGACATACTAAAGGGCTGCAGTGAATGATTTTTCTCATTATTCATTAATCTGATCATTCCCTGTTTTATTGCGTCTGTTTTATGACATGTTGGAAAATAGTGAAACATTCCTATCACAGTTTCCAAGATGATGTATTCAAAATGCCTCTTTTGTCCAAGCACCAGCCCAAAATTTTAAAATATTGAATTGACTATCATATAAGTCAAAGAGAAGCAGCAAATCTTCATTTTTAGAAGCTGAAATGAGCAACGTTTTAGCATTTTTAATAAAAAAAAAAAAGTATATTGTTTGATTAACAAACCCTTTCAACACTGCACACTTGAGATGGGAAAGAGACAACTAGGATTAGAATCCATTGCATCATCAACATAACTGATCTGCACCTCCTCTGAAGTATAACTACATGGTTTATAGACACCACAAGAAGGAGTGGGGCTACTCAATTTGTTTTTTCTTGCATTAACATTGGACAGATTTTCATTTTGTGATCAAGATTATTTCAGGTCTAAATGTACAGCACAGCCTGATAATGCAAAACACATGAGTCTGATGTTGCACTGCTGCTACGACAGTTGAAGGGGTTAAATTTCTGACTGCACTATAAGACCATTCCTCTCGAGACATCTACAGTATAAATAGGCTCATACAGAGTTTCTAATAGACGGCCACTGACCAACACTGGCTGACCCCTCAGACAGATACAGCTGTGCTCATTTGAAAATGTGAATATATTTGTGCGAGACACCAGTTGCTGAGTCGCAGTCTGTCGAGCTTGCCATTCTTTTGTAAGGAACTAATCAATGAGCAGAGATTAACGTCATCGTGACTGTGCATCTTTCCTCTGTGCCTCCACAGATAATGGGGAATTCATACGCCGGGCAGCTGAAGTCTGCTCGATTTGAAGAGGTTCTCCATAACTCAATTGAGGCTTCACTACGCTCGAGCAGTGGAGACCCACAGCCCATCTTCACACAGCTCTACCTAGAGCCGGAGCAATATCCTGGTAACATGGAAGGTAGGATCCTGGACCCGTGGTTTTTAATTGCAATAGGGCTTTATCAAGATTTCTCTTTTCTTTACACAAATGCTGAATTTGTAAAAGACATTGCTGCCCACAACTGTAATCCACTTCTAGTGAAAATAACATGATTTAAAATCTCCATCAGACATAAAGTCGAAGGCCGACCTCCATGGCGGGGAGACACCAGGCCACGAGCACATGAACGGCCACTCCTCCAACGATCTGGAGGAGCTGGAAGAGGACGATGACTCAGACAGCAGCAGCCCTCCACTTCCCTACCTGCAGGCACCTGCACCAGACGGCTGCTGCACACTGGACGGTAACCTCCCAAACCCACAGGCCTTAACTGAGCCTATAAAATCTCAGCACGTTTATATGTCTACAAAGCATCGAAGAAGAAAATACAGCCATTAAGCTTGTTGCTAAGATTAACAGCATCTTTTATTTTTCCAAATCTGCTTCTTCCTCTTCTCTCAGGGTTCTGTCAGGCCGGCAAGGACCTCCGCCTGGTCTCCATAGCAACGGAGCCCATCGAAGTCCCAGCTGGCTTCGAGCTCGTAGGTGCCAAGTCCCCCAGTGTCCCCGAGCACATTCTGGTGTGCGCCGTGGACCGCCGCTTTTTGCCTGACGAGAATGGGAAAAATGCACTTTTAGGTCAGTCTGTTCCCATGGTCTGAGATAGGAGTGAAGCAGACAGACAGCTATCATGTATATCAATATATTCTGTTGTTAGCTTGTACTGGTCATACACTGGATCGGACCATAGATATGTGAAATTTAGTTTGTAAACTAACACAGTAATTTTGGTTTTATTACATTACCTGCAGGTTTTTCAGGAAACTGTGTGGGCTGTGGTGAAAAAGGTTTCAGATACTTCACTGAGTTTTCAAACCACATCAACCTGAAGTTATCCACCCAGCCCAAGAAGCAGAAGCACTTAAAATACTACCTGGTGAAGAATTCTCAGGGTGCTCTGTGCAAAGGACCCCTCATCTGTTGGAAAGGTAATAAAAAAAAAACAAACATACTTTTACAGATGTGGTCCCTGACGATGTGCTTTTCCATACGGTATGTCCCAGCTTTTCTCATTCCTCTCTGTGCCTTCTCAGACTGTAAAACCCGTCAGTTAGCCAGCAACGCGTCAACCTCAAAACCCAGCTCGTCCTCCTCTCTCAGCAGTAAAGAGAACGGAGGCACCAGTGGACACAGCTCCTCTCCCTTTTCCCTCTCAGGTGAGACTGCACACACCACAGGCGCAAATATTGCAGGATCCAGGTCAAGCTGACATTAAGTTACTCATGTGAAGAAAAACATTTAAATTGTATTCAAGCTAAAACAATATAGAGCATTTACTACAGAATAATCTAATGTTACACAAAATGTTTTGCCTGTATTCCCTCTCAAATGACTGATCTGAAATATATATTGTGTATTTCACCGGAAAGGGTCATTGCATCTGTGGGTATATGCTGACAGGCTTATGTTGTTGCCATAGAGACAGGTTGTGTTGGCTAAGCCCTGAAGTTTATGAGGTAAGCGCAGTCTGACTCTTGAACCACAACACTCCATTTAGCTGTTTATGATTCAGTTGGTGACAAACAGGGGGCTGTGTTGGTTGGGTTTCATCCCATTTTGTTGCAATTATACTTTTATATTTATTCTGTTATTTATCAAAACTAAACAATATATATTGTTATTAGAAGTAGCTGTAGCACTGCCTTATATGATTTGCCTATATTTGTAATATTTTCAGACAAAAAAGGCAGACAGGCAATTTTATGCATTTGAGTAGCATGATTCTTTATAGAAAATGACTTCTTTCTGAGACTCTTTGTCATAAGAAGTGACGCCAACTTCAACAAGAGTGTAATGTAACATAAGCCTGGATCATCATGACTGCAAGAGAGATTCTGCCTCTCTACAAGGAGATGTTGTTCTTCTCTGACCTGTCACAACACACATTGCCTGCTCCCTCTTTGATTGAAAAAAGCTCCTGGGCTTACGGTATTGATTTGTTCTGAACCTGGAAGCTGCCTGTCAGCAGAGATCTCACACTTAAATGTGTTAGACAGCTGAGCTGTGGGGCTGGTTGTTGGGATAACTCTTGCCTGAAATCGCCTGACTGCGACCTTCAGGTACACTGTGAGGTCACTGACACTCGCTTAGGAAGCCAAGAGGTTAGATACCGTACACCTCTCAGAGCCAAATGACTGTTTATCCTGATATGAGAGATGAAAAGCAGAGTTATGGTCTGTTTGTATTGTGCAATGGACAAAGGATACAGACACAGAAGAGTTAGTATTTGACCTTTGTTTGATACTAGCATGAGGTCATGGCATGATGTCCAAAGGCAACAAAATGACCAATCAGAGGAATGGAGGGTTTTGAGCTATTCAGAAGATTCATAGCCAGTCTGTGCACAAGCAAGCACCATGCACCAGACGGAGTGTTGGTAAGAGTTTTACGTGATTTTATATTATTACACGTCTGTTTTCATTCTTAGATTCTCCACCCACGAGAACGACACAAACATCCTCTGTGTTTTTCGGGAGTCAGGACCTCAGCAGAGACTGCAGTTTCCTCAAACCTCTGGCCTCCACACCTGGAAACAAGACTCTACCAATAGGTAAGCTCTTTTTCAGCACACCAATAGCTTTTGCATGGTTTCAATTTAATTTCATTCTGCATTACAATGCATGATATAAAAAAACAAAAAAACAAACATAATGAGATACACTGCATAAATTTTAGTCACACTCCCACATTCCTAGCTGCATCCAGGCTTTGACACTGGCATTTGCAAGGATTTAGTTGCTGATAAGCCTTTGCCTTTATGTGAGTGATATCTCAATGGCCTTGCCCTTATGTTGAAAGGGGGTTGCTTAGCTACAGCTGTTTTTCTTTTTTTCTGTTTTTCTAACGTGGGTCAGCATAAGGCAGATGGAGCTGTGGCTAACTATGGAGCCAAGATTAACCTCTGCTATGGCCCGCTCAGACTCACACACACACACACACACACACACACACACACACACACACACACACACACACACACACACACACACACACACACAAACACACACACACAAACACACACATACAACACGTAACATGTACACCCAAAACACATGAGTGTTGGTGTGCTCTTTATAAGTATTTTACGACACCAATCAATACTGGGAGAAGGAATGCCTGTAATGACTTTTTAAGGCCTTGCTATCCATTAGCCCTTTACAAGGTTGTGATATTGACAAGCAAAGGCTAAACATACCAATCAATGTTTTGGTGTATTGCATATACATAGTGAATATGAGATTGGAAAAAGTCCAATCTGGTCATTGGCAATAGAACAATCATGTATAGGAATCAATAAGCCACTGTTAGTACTGACTCATTTTTATGTATTGCTTCTGTCCCTGCAGAAATTACAGTTATGACAATATTTTAGATTGTACATTTTATTTAAGTATTAGCCACTAATATCACTAATATTGTTTTAGCCACATCGGTGGCATGGCTCTAGGATGGCAGTGATTGTCTGGGGGTCGGTCCATCACTTTTTGACTGAAATATCTCAATAACTGCTATTTGCCATACATTTTCTTATAGATAGTCATGATCCGCAGCAAGAAGACAACTTTATTAGCGCTTGTGATTTCTTAATGAAATTTCCTCTAGCACCACCATTAGGTCATTTTGAATTTGTCCAAAAACTTTGTTTTGTGACTAAATACTGCAGCCTCAGATGTTCTTTGTGTGTAGTGCTAATTGACAGTTGTTGGCATGCTAACACTCTAAGCTAAGATGGTGACACATTGTAAACATCCTACTCCTAAACATCAGCTTGCTAGCATTGGAGTAATTGTGAAGATTATGCAAGATGTATGCATTTTGATCATAGCTATTGCACAGCCTCTTAGTCATGTTTCACATTATGAGGAATCTGTGCATGGTTAATGTACAGTCTTAACTGTGTGTAGTGTTTTTAATGTGTGCATCTGTGTGTTTGTTTTTGCAGTACCACACAGCTCTGAGGGTGAAACGGGCCGACCAATGTATGGTGTTGAGTTGGGCGTCCTCCTCTTACTGAGCCCTCTCAGGTCTCCTTAGGGCCTCAGGGTCAGGGCCTATCGCACAGCTGACTTAGGAGACAGTCCAGGTCAGCCCTTCTCTTTCCTCTCTGACAATCAACTCACGTATCTGTTGGAAGCACAAGCATGTTTATAATATGTTCATGTACCTGGTGTGCTTTTCGTGCTACTGATTGTTATATTTTGAGATGTTCTTGGTCTGTTTTTCATGTTCAGTATCTTCTGCCATGAACTCGGGCCCTCCGAAGAAGCGCCACCGGAGCTGGCATCCCTCCTCGTTAGTGCCGGTCCCACCAACAGCAGTCCCTGTTCCAGCCATCCGACCAATTTGTTTGTGTCCCCAAGGTCAGTTCGTGCTTCCCTGTCAAATGACTGTTTGAGCTCTAATGTATTTAAACATGAGTCAGTCAGAGCTGGGTTGTAAAATTGAACCTCATATGTCATGTATTCCTTTTTTAGTTAATTTCGCTTTGTGTGTATATGTGTGTGGTGTGTTTCTGTGCCGACTATGTTTGTTTACAACCCCCCTCTTCCCTCCCTCTGGTTTGGAGACAAGTATATCCGACATCCTGACGTCTGGTTGTTAGGGATGATTCACTGAGCATCCTCCATGGAGATAGAGATGGAGAGTTTGTAGGCAGAAATTATTTTAAAAATTGCATGATTTGAAAAGACTTCTGCCACATCATGTAATTGTGGGTTATACAGTACCACCATTATTTCAGATAAATTGTCTTCCCAAATTTTTTTTTCTGTGATCAGAGTACAAACAGCCACAAATGCTAATGCACGTGTTTTCTGGCTAATCTAAAAACGCTAATATGGTAAAGCTTTAACCTAAAACTAATCCTAGTATTGACATGTTATTCTTTAATTCCATCCAGGTTCTGTATTAGGAGTGTCCTCTCCTCAGCCACCGCAGCTGGAGTCATTCAGCCCAACCTGTCCACAGCCGGAGAGACGGTCATAGTCCCCGAGCAACCTGCTTACCAGTTCAGGTGGTTCGCCCCTGTCATCCTCATCGGTACAAGCTTTAATTTCAGTGATCTGCTCATTTCTTTATACTGAAAATGAAGCACCACTCACAGCACCCATCGAAACAAACCATTGCTAATCTCAGAAAAAACAGAATCTTGACATTTTCAGATAAGTTTTCAAAAGCAAATTGAAAATTAAAGTCATGCAGGTGATGATAATCAGCCACTTTTTAGAAGTGCGAAGTTAGAGAAGACATAATGAGTGGTTCACTGTTTTTGCTGCAAATGTCTCTCATCATATCGCTATCTGATACTGGACTAAAAACAATGTTTCATCCCATAAAAGATAGTTCAACTCTATTTCAGTGAAAGCTGAGCTCAGATAAAATTTACCCCTGTGCTATATTCCCACAATTCATCACACTCATGCATGCCTAGCATAGAGAGATAGTATACTTATTTAGTTACGTTATATGTCCTGTTTTCCATAGTATTCAGCCCATATTCAGATGACACAACTTATTTAAAAATGAAAACATCTGTGATTTCTCTCATATTTTGATTTGATCCAGAAGTCTGACAATTTTCGCATGAGATGGATGCCCATTGTATCTTTGGTATTGTATCGCATCCCCAATTTAAACTCTCTGATGTTAACCCTGTTGTAACTTGTTTTCAAAAAATAAGTTAGTCTAAAAATCAAACTTTCAACTGAAGCTTTTAACTACTTTTAGAACAAGCTACAGATTATATTTTACTTGTTATCAACATATTTCTTGCCTTATATATGTTTCAGTTTATCGTTCTAATGAAGACTTCTTCTTTTCAGGCATGGCACTTTACCTTATTTTCTATGGGAATGGTCGGGGATATAGTGGTAAGCCCCCTGCTGGTCAGCTGGCTATAAAAGACAGCCAGCTGACAGTGAGAAAAACCCTGAGAACTTTGGGCGTCCAAGCAGAAATACAGCTACTCAGTGTGGGAGACGATGATTCTGCTCACTTTGCAGTATCTTGGCACGTTTAGGTAAGGCAGCAAACACAACCTCACATTATGTCTTTTCTCATTTGTTTTTTACCAGGAAATGTTGCACGGTTGGGCTCTTTAATCAAACAGCACAGGGCGGAGCTGGGGTGGATGACCATGAGACCTGCTGGGTAATGTACCTTATTCAAACAACAGAGCACAGTCCATGGAAAATAAATATCTAACTTTGGCATATGTATGACCCCAGGTGAACTAAAGGTGCACCTTTCTCGAAATGACTCATGCAGTGGTTTGATGGTTTTGATATTTCAATATTTCCGGCAGGCTTCTCCGAGCAGATTTCCACTGAGGGAGGAGCTGGAAGCAGATAGTGTTGAAGGGCCATGCTGTGCTGATCCCGGGGGTCCCCGGCCATCATCTCGCTCCCAGCTGCCTCGGTTGGCTCGACTGGGAAGCCTAGCGTCCTCTGGAGGCAGCGTCCAAGTCGTGGTTACCATAACTCCTTGGGAGAGGGGGCATTTCTGAGTCACTTACGTTCTCTCAGTGATGGTCCTCAGCACCAGCGAGTGCCTGCCTTTACCTATGTGTGCTCATCACTAGCTGGCCTGGGATGAGAAGGAGGGAATTCAGCAACGAGTTCTGTGTAGCTTGTTTTGGGTGAGTTTGTAGCCTGGCTGACCCATTTCACATCATTATTTGGAGCTTTGTTCATATCTTATATTGACTAATTGGACTATATTGACTGTTGGCATAAATGAAGTATCTAAACTCTAATTTTTGAACACAGGAAATACCAAGCACGGGCCTTAGCTGAGGGCATAGGCTGCTGAAAACCAATATTTTTCGTGAAAGAAATCAGCTTATGAGCTTCATCACAGGGAAAGTCAGCATCTTTGGCGTCTCACTTTTCAAAACGAACGTCACTAGGTGAGTTCTGCATCCGCAATACATGCGCTCTTTGTTTTGCTTGTTATCTGATGAAGGAAATAAAGTGAATGCATTGTGGTTGTCACAGCATACATTATTGATGTGATGTTTGTGGTATGGGTGCGTTGTGTGATCTGCTCGGGGTTCGGAACTAAACGGGGAACAAGCGGGGGAGGGAGGGAGGGGGAAAAGGAGAGAGATACAACAAGACGGGGGAGAATTAACCTGCCTGAGCTGTATGTATTTGTTCCATGATCGTGAACCGTCTCATGCCTGACAGAGATGGGCAGGAGTTGAAGAGATTGTTCTGTGTTGGGAGTGAAGAAAGTACCACGTTCCTCGAGGGAGTGAAGGAAGAGTGTGTCTTTTCTCAACTCGCAGACGTAGGATCTCAGCAGCGGCCTACAGGCCAACCGCTGCATGACGAGGTGTGGCCCTGAGCAGAGACACCAATCCTCCTCCTGTAAAGTGGAGAGGTCACGGGGTGTGGACGCCCATTGCAGGTCCACTCCATTCACAACTGTGTACAATGGACACAGAGTAAAAAGATCTGATTTCTATTTTCCCTACTTATTGCATATAAGTAGCAAAACATTGATGTTTCTGTCACTTGCTAAGAGTACCACGGGGAGTTCTAATAAACATTGTGGATCACTGGATGTCACAAAGTTTCTTCATCGTGGTAATAACACTGTGGATAGATTCAGTGAATTTGCACGGATAATCCTTTATTGCAAATTTGTTTGAATGTAGGATGACGCAGTACCTTTCAAAAGCGCATGCAGAAGGCTGTTTCTGTTCTATGAGCAGAGAGATTAAAGTATAGAAACATGTTTTTCACTTTTGATTTCCTTCCAGGACGCTGAACGATGGTCTTCCATCTAGAAACATGAATCCACTCTACTGAGGGAATGAAAAATTAGTCATCCACAGTTTAAAGGTTTTTCGCAGACACAGACGCTAGGCAGGGTATCAGGAAGTTTCGCAGTACGTTCAAGGAATGGATTAAGTGTCTCATAAGGGAATCTTAAAGTTATGCAAGACTGCTGTTGTGTTTGACCATGCTAGGATCTTGAGATAATAAAAAAACTAGCCTACTCTTAACTAGCCTTAGAGGTCTATAGGTCTGATAAAGGAGAGAAAAATCAACCACATGGGCAAGGCAACCGATATAACAACACTAGATATAATTACATTTATATATACCCCATAATTTTACAAACAGAACGCTGACTGTGTGTAAGTATTACACAGGGCTCACTTGTCACATACAATTTTTCTCACCTCGATGAGCAGGCACACAGACTCTACGGTTCATCCCTGCCTTCAGCGTTCGGCGGGGCCAGTGCTTGGATGGCAAGTCTCCGCTTGGCAGTAGTGTTCTTTTTTTGTACGGTAGATGGGTGCCATGGAAAGAGCCCGGTTGTCTCCGAGTTGTGGGTAACGTGTCCTGTAGACCGTAATACTGAAGATAGCCCGAGTCCCTTCCCGCGGACGTTCTTAGCGAGCAGAAGGAGAGGGATGAGGGAGAAAACAGTTGCTGATAATGATGAAAAGATCTGGTTATCATTCTTTTGAGAGCAGTAAAGGCGAAGCGTTAAGTCTCTCTCTATTCCTTCTACAATAACCTGTAAAGCTTTTACAAGCTAGCTTTAGCAAAGTAGTTCTATTCCACACAAGCTGGCATGTTCTCCACAAAAGGCTT
>NW_019174546.1:4981573-5158635 GCF_002260705.1 Seriola dumerili | reverse complement strand
GAAGGGGGTTGCCAGTTATTAACTTAGACCTTCTTGTGTGCATAAGTATACTCTTTGCACAATTCAAAAGGCAGAACAACAACATGGGGCCAAGGACGGCTTAATGGGAAGGCGCCAGCAATAAAGATTGCTCCCCACAAAATTACTGTCTCTGATGTGCCCAGTCTGGTGCACAAGCAAGGCACCATGCACCAGACGGAGTGTTGGTAAGATTAGTTTACGTGATTTTATATTATTACACGTCTGTTTTATCATTCTTAGATTCTCCACACCCACAGAGACACGACACAAACAATCCTCTGTGTTTTCGGGAGTCGCAGGACCTCAGCAGAGACTGCAGTTTTCCTCAAACCTCTGGCCTCCCACACCCTGGAAAACAAGACTCTACCAATAGGTAAAGCTCTTTTTTTTCAGCACACCAATAGTTTTGCATGGTTTCAATTTAATTTCATTCTGCAATTCAATGCATGATATAAAAAACAAAAAAACAAAGCAATAATGAGATACACTGCCATAAATTTCAGTCAACACCCACATTCCTAGCTAGCATCCAGGCTTTGACACTGGCAATTTGCAAGGATTTAGTGCTGATAAGCCTTTGCCTTTATGTGAGTGATATCTCAATGGCCTTGCCTTATGTTAAAAGGGGGTTGCTTAGCTCCAGCTGTTTTCTTTTTTTCTGTTTTTTCTAACGTGGGTCCAAGCCATAAAGGGCTCAGATTAAGGCAGATGGAGCTGTGGCTAACTATGGAGCCAAGATTAACCTCTGCTATGGCCCGCTCAGACTCACACACACACACACACACACACACACACACACACACACACAAACACACACACACACATACACACGTAACATGTACACCCAAACACATGAGTGTGTGTGCTCTTATACAGTATTTACACACCAATCAATACTGGGAGAAGGAATGCTGTAATGACTTTTTAAGGCCTTGCTATCCATTAGCCCCTTTACAAGGTTGTGATATTGACAAGCAAAGGCTACACATACCAATCAATGTTTTGGTGTATTGCATACATAGTGAATATGAGATTGGAAAAAGTCCAATCTGGTCATTGGCAATAGACAATCATGTATAGGAAATCAATAAGCCACTGTTAGTACTGACTCATTTTTATGTATTGCTCTGTCCCTGCAGACAATTACAGTTATGACAATATTTTAGATGTACATTTTATTTAAGTATTAGCCACTAATATCACTAATATTGTTTTAGCCACATCGGTGGCATGGCTCTAGGGATGGCAGTGATTGTCTGGGGGTCGGTCCATCACTTTGACTGAAATATCTCAACTGCTATTGCCATACATTTTCTTATAGATAGTCATGATCCGCAGAGAAGACAACTTTATTAGCGCTGTGATTTAATGAATTTTCCTCTAGCACCACCATTAGGTCAAATTTTGAATTTGTCCAAAACTTTGTTTTGTGACTAAATACTGCAGCCTCAGATGTTCTTTGTGTGTAGTGCTAATTGACAGTTGTTGGCATGCTAACACTCTAAGCTAAGATGGTGACCATTGTAAACATCCTACCTCCTAAACATCAGCTTGCTAGCATTGTAATTGTGAAGATGTATGCAAGATGTATGCATTTTGATCATAGCTATGCACAGCCTCTTAGTCATGTTTCCACATTAATTAAATCTGTGCATGGTTAAATGTACAGTCTTAACTGTGTGTAGTGTTTTAATGTGTGCATCTGTGTGTTTGTTTTTGCAGTACCCACAGCTCTGAGGGTGAACGGGCCGACCAATGGTCTGGGTGTTGATGGGCGTCCTCCCTTACTGAGCCCCTCTCAGGTCTCCTTAGGGCCTCAGGGTCAGGGCTATCGCACAGCTGACTTAGGAGACAGTCCAGGTCAGCCCTTCTCTTTCCTCTCTGACAATCAACTCACGTATCTGTTGGAGCACAACATGTTATATATTCATTACCTGGTGCTTTTGCTCTATTGTTTATTTTGATGTTGCTCTCTGTGTCTGTTTTTCATGTTCAGTATCTTCTGCCATGAACTCGGGCCCTCCGAAGAAGCGCCACCGGAGCTGGCATCCCTCCTCGTTAGTGCCGGTCCCACCAACAGCAGTCCCTGTTCCAGCCATCCGACCAATTGTTTGTTCCCCAGGTCAGTTCGTGCTTCCCCTGTCAAAATGACTGTTTGAGCTCTAATGTATTTAACATGAGTCAGTCAGAGCTGGGTTGTAAATTGAACCTCATATGTCATGTATCTCCTTTTATGTTAATTTCGCTTTGTGTGTATATGTGTGTGGTGTGTTTCTGTGCCGACTATGTTGTTTACAACCCCCCTCTTCCCTCCCTCTGGTTTGGAGACAAGTATACCACATCCCTGACGTCTGGTTGTTAGGGATGATTCACTGAGCATCTCCATGGAGATAGAGATGGAGAGTTTGTAGCAGAAATTATTTTAAAAATTGCATGATTGAAAAAGACTTCTGCCACATCATGTAATTGTGGTTATACATACCACCATTATTTCAGATAAATTGTCTTCCCAAATTTTTTTCTGTGATCAGAGTACAACAGCCACAAATGCTAATGCAGTGTTTTCTGGCTAATCTAAAAAAGCTAATATGGTAAAGCTTAACCTAAGACTAATCCTAGTATTGACATGTTATTCCTTTAATTCCATCCAGGTTCTGTATTAGGAGTGTCCTCTCCTCAGCCACCGGCAGCTGGAGTCATTCAGCCCCAACCTGTCACAGCCGGAGAGACGGTCATCGTCCCCGACAACCTGCTTACCAGTTCAGGTGTTCGCCCTGTCATCCTCATCGGTACAAGCTTTATTTCAGTGATCTGCTCATTCTTTATACTGAAAATGAAGCACCATCTCACAGCACCCATCGAAACAACCATTGCTAATCTCAGAAAAACAGAATCTTACATTTTCAGAATAAGTTTTCAAAGCAAATTGAAAATTAAGTCATGCAGGTGATGATAATCAGCCACTTTTAGAAGTGCGAAGTTAGAGAGACATATGAGTGGTTCACTGTTTTTGCTGCAAATGTCTCTCATCATATCGCTATCTGATACTGTTGACTAACAAAACAATGTTTCATCCATAAAAGATAGTTCAACTCTATTTCAGTGAAAGCTGAGCTCAGATAAATTTACCCTGTGCTATATTCCCACATTCATCACACTCATGCGTGCCTAGCATAGAGAGATATCTATTTTTCAGAGGTTTTCCTGTATTTCAGCCCATATTCAGATGACACAACTTATTTAAAAATGAAAACATCTGTGATTTCTCTCATATTTTGATTTGATCCAGAAGTCTGACAATTTTCCATGAGATGGATGCCCATTGTATTTTGTATTGTATCCATCCCCAATTTAAACTCTGATGTTAACCCTGTTGTACTTGTTTTCAAAAAATAAGTATCTAAAAATCAAACTTTCAACTGAACTTTTAACTACTTTTAGAACAAGCTACAGATTATATTTACTTGTTATCACATATTTCTTGCCTCTATATGTTTCAGTTATGTCTAATGAAGACTTCTCTTTTCAGGGCATGGCACTTTACCTTATTTCTATGGGAATGTCGGGGATATAGTGGTAAGCCCCCTGCTGGTCAGCTGCTATAAAAGCAGCCAGCTGACAGAGAAAACCCTGGAGACTTTGGGCGTCAACAGAAATCAGCTACTCAGTGTGGAGACGATGATTCTGCTCACTTTGCAGTATCTTGCACGTTTAGGTAAGCAGCAAACACAACCTCACATTATGTCTTTCTCATTTGTTTTTACCAGAATGTTGCACGGTGGCTCTTATCAAACACACAGGGCAGCGGGGGTGGATGACCATGAGATGCTGGTGTCTTATTCAAACACAGACACATCCCTGGCAAAATAAATATCTAACTTTGGCATATGTATGACCCCAGGTGAACTAAGGTGCACCTTTCTCGAAATGACTCATCAGTGGTTTGATGGTTTTGATATTTCAATATTTCCCGCAGGCTCCGAGCAGATTCCACTGAGGGAGGAGCTGGAGCAGATAGTGTTGAAGGCCATGCTGTGCTGTCCCGGGGGTCCCGCCATCTCTCCGTCCCAGCTGCCCTGGTTGGCTCGACTGGAAGCCAGCGTCTCTGGAGGCAGCGTCCAAGTCGTGGTTACCCATAACTCCTTGGGAGAGGGCATTTCTGAGTCACTACGTTCTCTCAGTGATGGTCCTCAGCACCAGCAGTGCCTGCCTACCTATGTGGTCATCATATGTGCCTCTAAAATGAACAGCAACGAGTTCTGTGTGCTTGTTTTGGGTGAGTTTTGTAGCCTGGCTGACCCATTTCATCATTATTTGGACTTTGTTCATATCTTATATTGACTAATTGACTATATTGACTTTGCAGTAATGAAATCTAAATCAATTTTTGAACACAGGAAAATACCAAGCACGGGCCTTAGCTGAAGGCATGCTGACAACCAATGAGTTTCTGAAAGAAATCAGCTATGAGCTCATCACAGGGAAAGTCAGCATCTTGGCGTCTCACTTCAAAACCACGTCACTAGGTGAGTTCTGCATCCGCAATACATGCGCTCTTTGTTTTGCTTGTTATCTGATGAAGGAAATAAAGTGAATGCATGTGGTGTCACACATACATTATTGATGATGTTTGTGGTTATTGCGTTTGTGTGATTGCACAATATGTGAAAGGGAATATTTGGGTGCAGCTGTAACCCCCATCTCTGGCTCCGTTTCTTTGCATGACTGTTGTGATTGGTTGTTTTTAGGGGACAATCTGGACAAGCAGCTGGTGCGATACCAACGCCGACGGAAGGGACAGGTCATCCAGCCCTTTCAGGGGGATGTCACTGACCACATCCACTCTCAGGAGGCTGCCAGTATGTCACCACCCTCAGACAGAGGTTTGACTGCTCTCCATCGAACTCACTGTCCAAAACTGAACAGCAAAGCACAGTAGCCAGTTTTTGTTTTTTTTTACCAACCAAAACAATCAATATTTATTTGACATAAAATTATGTCACCCAATCAAGTGGCTCATGGTCCGAGTAAGAGTGCACTAGAGGAAAAGTGAGGCAAAGACCAAACACTAAGCAAACACCACGGAAACAAAATATGGCTCAATATGTTGCTGACCACTTTAGTGAACTCCACATTTTACTGGCATTTGGCACATGTGGGTCTAAAGTCCAGACCATGGCCATAGTCCTGTTTCACTCAGGAATATCACGGCCTCTTATTAGTCAAAAGCTATATAGCTTCATTGTACTGGTCAGCTGCTAATGTGAGACTTCTTCACTCTATAAACTACAACAAGTTTATAGCAATGTTTGTCTTTGATAGCAGTATTCTCCACATTTTAAATATCTGTATTACTTGAGGCAATTTATTATTTTGTTGCACATTAAATCAACAACGATATTGATGCTATGAAGTTATTTTTCTTCTTCTACGTTTTCCTGCAGCAGAGCTTTTAAATAAGGTGTTCCAGATCTATCCGAACCAGCTGAGTGTGGCTCGCAGCCTTCTCTCTCAAGTGTGCTCCATCGCCGACTCAGGGACCCAGAACCTCGACTTGGGGCGCTTCTGTAAAGTGGACTTTCTTGTTTTGGTCCCGCCCTCTCACATTCTGGTGCACCAGACGGCACAGCGCATCCGACAATCAGGTTTGCGTCCAACAGCAACGACACTAACAAAAGATTCTAGGATGAATTTTATAGAGTAGTGGAGTCCAATCCAGTGTTGTTTCATTATGTTGTGGCGAAATCAGGTGAGTCTCGTTGTTGATTCTTTGTGTTTTTGTTGTTTTTTTTTTCTTTGCTCAGGGGTGCTTGTGGACCTGGGAATCGAAGACATCTCCTCAGCCCATCAGAAATCAGACAAGTATGTGGTGCGACTGGACGGTGACGTTCACGCCAGGATGGAGGCCTTCATGAAGAAAGTCAAACAGAACCCCTACACCCTGTTTGTCCTCATTCACGACAACTCACACGTTGACCTCACAAGGTACGGAAACATAGGAAGTCCCACTTAAAGATTATGAGAGCTGACATTGTTTTGCTCTGTTGATAATCTGAGGCTGTGTGAAAATATGAGTTGTTGTGGCTGCAAACGGTGCCATTGTCCCTTTTTATACTCTGATTAAAGTGGAGAGAGGAGAACAGCTGCAAGCAAGAGAAAACAAATACAGAAAATCTTTAACCTTGAATCTTGGTAAAAATCTAGGCCACATCATTTGGGATGCCTGTGTTTTTTTTGTTTTTTTTTGTCTATTCAAAGATTGCTACTGCTGCTCATGCCAAGACCCTCTGTTTATCCAGGCAAACTGCTGTTTTCCCTGCCAGAAACATAAAATAGATCACTTCCTGTTTTCTAGTGCATTTTTTCTTGAGAATGACCTACAATGCACTAAGTAGTTAGAGGAGCAAATGCAAAAGCTTTTCCACGAACGATGCCCCTAAATGAGTTCTTATTTGTGAAATGTTTTTTAACAGCTATGGTAGGATTCCTGCAGGAATCTAAAAATAACCATCACAGATTTCAAACACTCTGCCCCACCCTCTGTCCAGTGCTCTGTCCGGCTCTGTGTGCCATGGGGAGCTGCAGGGTCTCGCTGACCGGGTGGTGAACTGCCAGGAAGTCCTAGATGCCATGAACCTGTTGGTCCTGCAGGTCAGCTGTTTCCCATACACACTGCAGACCCGCCAGTCCCGCATCAGCATCCACAACGAAGTTCACTGGCCCTCTAACAACAGTCTGGTAAGTACTTTCATTTTGACACCAGAATAGCCTCTACAAATTTTATATCAAATATTTTTATTGGATTTTTTTTTCAATTTAGACAAATTCGGGGGCTCCTTTAATGTTTACACTAATTCACAAACATGTCATAAAATAAAAAAAGAGGAAAAAGAAAGGGAAAGGAGGAAGAAAAAGGAAAAAGGAAGGCATAACCGACTAATTACCCTTTCACCCACCTGCCCAGCACTACTTAGAATTATTGAGTTTGTGTTCATTTGTGCGTTGTTGGAGAAAAGAAATAAATGGTGAGCATATTTTTAGAAATTGCTTCAGTTTATCCTTCAAGATAAACCTAATTCGCTGTAGGTGTAATGTATCAGTTCGGTCTGTGATGCACATCTTCACTGGAGGAACTCCAGAATCTAAATACATGTTTTTTTTTTATCTGCTTGATCCTCATGAATTTTGAAGCTATATTCAAAAAGCCTACAATTTACAAGGTGTCAAAATCAAACAAATGTAAAGAGATATGGTTCAGTAAAAGGTATAAAGGGATAGTTTGACATCTAAGACATTGTAATTCTAAATGTTGTCAAATTACACTGTTATTGTAACATAGAGATGCCAGTTTGTAAATGTGGTGGTGTTGCTACTCCACCTGGTGGATGGAAATGCACTTACATTAACAGGAAGGTGAACTGGAGCTTCGCTGCTCTTTCAGATTTGCCAATATTTCTGATCATATGACACATCTTTTGCGCTATAACCACTGAATCTTAAAAAAAGATATCAGACATGGATTTAATTCATTGTACATTAAATTGCAATACTTTAATGCATAAAATTGTCCGAACTGTCTATTACTAAAAATATAATAATTCTATAATAATTCAAGTGCATGCAAATTCAGTTTTGTATTTCACAGCAGCAGAAGAATGTTATTGTCGCTCTGTATTATGTATTATCCTTTATCATAACAGGCCAGACTTACGGTCACACAAATCTACGTGGTCATGAGACAATTAGCAGGAAAGGAAAGCAGACAAAAATTGCTGCACAGAATTAGGTTTATTTCTTGAACATTGCCTTTGTCATTTGAAGAAGTCACAAGCTGAAAAGGTTTGGAAGCACAAATGTTGAGAACAAATTGCACTGATAAGAGAATATGCCATGTTCTTAGTGGATGCAGTAATTTACTATGAAGACTCAGCCATGTACACTTTTCCTCCAGCAGGGGGAGCAGTCTCCTAGTGAGGTGGTCTACTTTGGCCTGAGGGACTACAGCAGCTCCCTGCAGTGGGGCGTGGCCAGCCCTATTCTGCGCTGTGATGATGCTTTTGAGAAGATGGTCCACACTCTCCTGGAAAGGTCAGTATGGGCTGTTGTCATCCAACGTTAAATCTTTTACACTTGCCTTTTGTCAAATGGCACTCACTGAAAACTGAAGGAGTCAGTCATTTTCAGAAACTCAAAACTGTCAGTGTGATGATAAGAAATAACACAATGACCTGAAAAGCTCACAATAATCTTCTGTTTCTTGTCCCAGACATCCGCACCTACACAGCATGGTGATACGCAGCTACCTGCTGATTCAGCAGTACACTGAGGCCATGATGGCCCTGACCTCGTCCCCGTCTCTGAGAGACCACATAACCCCAGAGACTCTGGCTATGGTGGAGGACCTGATCAATGCCCCGAGTAGACAGGGCTCCCAGGGCCGGGGCCACATGCTGCTGGTCCGTGTCCCCTCACTACAACTAGCAATGCTGGCCCGGGAACGACTGGAGGATGTAAGGGATAAGCTGGGGCTCCAGTTGTGCTTCGCTGTGCTCCTGGGAAGTCCTGCCTCTGAACTCAACCTGCCCAGAAACTTCACCAGCCGCCTCAGGGTGAGAATGACGTGAAAACATGAGTCAGCTCTTTTCAACATGCTTTCTACTAAAATTGTAGATATTTAAACAAAGGGACTCTGGCTTATTCAAGCAAGATGTGTTTCTGAAATCAGATCCATGACTGAGTCACTCAAGTACATCAGTGTTTAAATAGATAGAATTTGGATGAAACTGGGTTTTAGAGAGAAGTCTGAAGTAATTATCAGGGAGCTGACTTTATTCTCAGAATTGTCTCATTTCATTTTCTCAGACTTTTTTCTCAGACTATCGATATCTCAAACCTAATTTAAACCACCAGAAACACCAAAACCTCTCCACTGAAACGCTGACAGATCATGTGTTTAGGCTTTATTCATCTTCTGAACAGCATTCAGTGTTCACCTTTTAGTTTAGACTACTAATAGACTACTAAATATTTACCATTGTTTAATAATACTATATTATCAGTGTCTAAAACTAAACATGAGCAAACATTATGCACTAATTGTGTTTTGCATTTTGCTGCAGGCATGGCGAGGCTGTGAGAATGAAGACTGGGTACCGCACACCTATGAGGATCTGGAGGGGCTGCCCTGCATCGTCATCCTCACGGGAAAAGACCCTCTCGGAGAGACTTTCCCCAGGTAGTTTCATACCTCACAATACCACACTACGCATTCAACATGGCAGTATATCAGATTCTCTCTCATCTATTATTGCTCTTGCTGTTGCAGTGTCTTTTGTTTATGCGAGTGTTGCTTTACAAATCTGCATTCACTCAGTGTGTCTTATCTTCTCTACAAGAGAGGTCCTGTTACTTTCTGTGCTGCACCCAGTCCGTCAGTCCCGTGTCGTGTATTGGTGTTGTGTTAGTATCAGTAAATTTATAGCACCTTCTAGCTTTCGGCTATGTATTTTCAAAATGAAAGATCTGTGGGAGAGAACATGGAAATATACATGAACGCAAATTCCAAATATATGAACATTTCTCAGCAGCTATCTTCCTCTTCGTGCTTGTGCTCTTCTAGGTCTCTGAAATACAGCGACCTGCGTCTGATAGACTCCAGCTACCTGACTCGTACAGCCCTGGAGCAGGAGGTGGGTCTGGCCTGCACCTACGTGTCCATGAGTATTGTACATGAGCCCAAGAAGACCATAGTCCCTCGGGAATCAGACGGAGAGAAGGCTGCCACCAGCCTGAACGATGGAGACGAGCTGGAAAGACCTCAGAGCAACGGCAGCGCTGCAACCAGAACTTCGGGTTAGTCCCTAACCTCACTGAGACACTGAATCTTAAGATTAAAGATGCAAACACACAACAACCTACTGTGCTGCGGTTTTACAGGGCAAAATTTGTTATTATCTTTTCACATTTGACTTTCTTCATGTCTTCACTCAGGTTCTTTGGCAGAGAACGGAGTCAGTTCATCTGATGTTGCAGACTCTTTCCAGAAGCCCTCCACTTCCACCTGCCCCCCTGAAGGTGCCGCCATCGCAGACGTGGGCACGGTGACACAAGTGTTCAAGCAAGAGTGCGATTCCCAGCTCTGCTCCAACCCCTCCAAAGCCTCCAAGGCCCCTCCTTCCCTCTACTCCGGTTCCTCTTCTTCTTCCCCCTCCCCATCTTCCTCCTCTCCCCAGAGGCCCAGCCAGTCCACGCAGTGCGGCCAAGACTCTAAGCCCACTCGAGTGTCACCGCGGACGGTCATCATGTCGCGAGCGGCGTACAACCTGCTGGCGGGGGAGTCGGGCAGTCAGCTGAGCTCCTTCTCCCTGCTGCCTCATGCAGATGTGGCATGGAGCAGCCCGCTGAGGCCCCTCATCACTCACAACCTGCAGGGGGCAGAGCAGAGCATGTACTACCGCCAGTGGACCGTCGCCAGGCAGCATCATGCCGATTACGAGGCTCCAACGGTGTCGCATCCAAGACGCTTGTTACTCAGTGGACCGCCACAGGTAACAAAACACAAGTACTGCTTCCCCTGCATCATATGACCTGTTGAATGAATATCAGCTATTCACAGATAGAAAAACGGATAAGCTGAGGATGGATGACTGATCAATAATGCTGATTTGCTATTACTCTTCCTGTTGAAAATGCAAAATTCAGTCACTGCAGTATTACAGGGAGGATTTTTTTTTTTTGTCCTTTGCTAGGTGGGGAAAACTGGTGCCTACCTGCAGTTTCTCCGTCTCCTGTTCCGGATGCTCATCAGACTGTTGGAGGTGGATGTGTATGATGAGGAAGAGGAAGAGGAGGAGGGTGAGGATTGCTTTGACTTCCTGTGTCACTTATTTTGACTTCACATGTTCTTACATTTATCAGATATTTCAGAGTGGTAATTCAGTTTTGATTCAGTTTTTTTCTCATTTTCAGAAACATCAGAGGTTACAACTCCAGTAAACACCCAGTGGCCTGACATTGAGGAAATTCGAAAGCTGCCCTTTGACCCCTACCCCCGAGACCCTAAGTTCAGGAAGGCCAGCCCTGTTTTCTCTGACAAGATTCTAAAGTTCTTAAAAGGTCAGCAGAAATGTGCAAACACAGCGTTTTAATCTGCTTTTGTAAATAAACGTGTGCAGTAAATGGATGTTGATTTAACTGAAACACTCGTGAATGTGTTTGATTTTTATGTTCGTATCTGCAGATTTTAAGCAGGAAGGAGAGAGCCAAACACCAGCCAAACGAGAGACCAAGTCTATACGTCTGAGCAGGTTTGCCACCCACAATGCCTTTCATCACTGCGAGCAGTGTCACCACTACTGTGAAGCAGGCCCAGCCTCACAGGTGAGTGCAGTCCACAGACTTACATCAAACATCTGAGGCACTCAGCTGCTGCCTTGTTGCAGGTTTATAAATGCACCTGCATACTATATATCCTGACCTGTCAAAATACTTTGACAGTTGAAAGCTTTTTACTCTCTGAAGTCATGTCTAATGGTGACCTCTCTGTGTTAATAATGCATATCTGTGTGTGTGTGTGTGTGTGTGTGTGTGTGTGTGTGTGTGTGTGTCTGTCTGTGTCTGTGTCTGTGTGTGTTGTAGCTGTCGGAGTGCACCTTTCATGCTTTCACCTTCTGCTCGTCCATGCTGGGGGAAGAGGTCCAGCTCCAGTTCGTCATTCCCAAAGCAAAGGAGCAGCACTTTGTCTTCAGTCAGCAGGGCAGCCACCTGGAGAGCATGCGCCTGCCTCTGGTCTCCAGCAAGGTGAGTTTACCACTCCCTCCCCGTGTATAAAAAAAAGCACACAGATGTTTCAATGTGTAGGTAAGTATATATCTAAAGACAGCTAAAGTTCAAACCCGGAGGCATCCGTCAGAAATGACTCCTTTGAGTCGTTCTGCAGTCTTTATCTCAGCTGACTCACACTCTTACTTTTCTTTTTATCTTTGTCTGTCTCCAGGACCCCGATCTGTTAAAGAGTCCAATCTTCACCCCGACTACGGGACACCAAGAGCACGGGCTGCTCAACATTTTTCACGCCACTGAGGGCGCCACCCATGTGCACATCCTTGTGGTTAAGCAATTTGAGATGCCTCACTACAGGAAGTACTGGCCCAACCACATCCTGCTCGTCCTGCCGGCTATGTTCAACAACGCCGGAGTTGGTAAGCAACTTACTGGCTTAACTGAACTGAATTATCTTTGTATTGAATTCTCCACGGATACACTGTGGAGGATGGGTATCGTTTTACTACAAACAGCAAACTTATGCCATCAGGATTGTTTGAAAGATGCTATAAACACATAGAAATTATAAATGTTGTGGCTTCATTTGGAGAAAAATAAACTTATACCAATGTCCAGCACTTTTGATCAATCACACAAACACAATAAACCACATCTCCCCAGTGTTTTACTCTTTTTATGAAGGTGAACTTGAATAAAGTCAAAGGTGTCCTTTAAAATGTTGTTGTAAACAAACTAATTTTCTGTTTACATCCAGTGTTTTTCACTGAAAAAAATCTCACCTCTTCTGAATATTTTGAATTTTTGCACTCGCATTTTCTTGTGCACGCATGATACGGACCAAACAAGAACCCACTCATAAAAACATTGCTCCATAGCACTACATGTGGTCAAAAAAACTCCTTTGTGGTAGCTTTAAGTTGACGTCACCTTGCAATCTATCATACACAGTCCTACATTTATTGCAGTCACATTTCATGGTTTGTTTACACGAGGTAAAACGTTAAACATCGTCTTGACCAACTGGAGAGAGTCATAATGTGCAGCGCAGTAGTCTGATTTGTGAGGAAGCCAATCAGGTGCATGGCCTGTCTGAAATGGGTGTAACTAAACTAAAATGCTCTTAGATAAGTGGAAACAGGGGTCAGTGAGTTTAAGACACCCTTGTCTAGTGACAACGTGGCCACATGCAATATATGTTGTCAGGATAGACCCAGTACACTTTGTCCTGAATATTTAAACATGTATGCTCAGTCCCTT
Source organism: Seriola dumerili (assembly GCF_002260705.1). Taxonomy (NCBI): domain Eukaryota; kingdom Metazoa; phylum Chordata; class Actinopteri; order Carangiformes; family Carangidae; genus Seriola; species Seriola dumerili. Next base: position 5,145,573 of record NW_019174546.1, on the reverse strand, counting down.
ACGGTGTTGACTTCTCTGTCTTTTCTGAAACTTTAAGAGTTCACTTGTAAAGTTGTATTGCATCCAGTGCACACACTTTTCAAATTTAATGTTCAGCTTTTCAATTTAATTTGCGCTGTTTATTCCCTCCTGCAGCTCTGTTTTTTTTTTTTTTTTTTTTTGGCTGAAGGGCATGATAGGTGTAACAATTTTGAGAAAGTATAAATGAAAAAATTGACACATTCGCTCCTGTCTGCTTAAGGCGCCGCTCGCTTTATGATCAAAGAGCTGTCATACCACAACCTGGAGCTGGAGAGAAACCGACTGGAGGAGCAAGGTGTCAGGAGGCAAGATGTATGGCCTTTCATCGTCATGATGGACGACTCCTGCGTGCTCTGGAACGTCCACCAGTCGGCAGGCGGCAGGTAGTAACTGTTTGTGATTTGTGAAGTTTGCAGAGAGAGGAGTCGCTGACCGTAATTCAAACGAATTATTATTCACTTTTGAATACTTTTAGCTTTTAATTTTTTATGATGTTCAAATTTCATATTTATAATTTATTTATAAAAAAATTAACATTTTCAAACTGCATTGACCCAAAATCACATTCTCATGTTTGTGTACCCTGTCCTCCTTTTGCTCTGTCTCTCAGCGAGACATCAGATGGAAGTCCAACCCTCACCAACGTGTCTCTGAAGACGGTGCTGCAGCATATGGAATCCACGCCGAAGATCTCCCTGTACGCAATGTGCGGCACTCGCAAGTGGAGCAGCGGCCTGGCTCGCAGGGCTCCCAGCCGCCCCTTCAGCCGGTGTCATCTCCACGACTTCGTCATGCTCAACGTGGACCTGACGCAGAATGTTCAGTATGACCTTAATCGGTAAGTGAGTAGGAGACGGTAGCCAGTCACGCAAATATAGTGATGTGTGCAGTGTCTTGATGTTTTTGGTCGCGCTCTTTTTTATTTTAATGCAGGTACAGCTGTGAAGAGGTGGACTTCAATCTAAGGGTGAACAGTAGTGGGCTGCTGCTGTGTCGCTTCAACTACTTCAGCCTGATGAAGAAACACATTCCAACTGGGGGAAGCAAAGACTTTCAGGTCAAACCTAAACTCATGGTAGGTGTCACTACTCAGACAATATTGAATATATTTTGTCTTCTAACAATATGAAACACCATCTAACACTTAACTACTTTCTCCTCTCTCCAGGAAATAGAAAACTCCGCTCCGATCAGCCCGTCCCAGTACGTTTGTGCCCCAGACAGCGAGCAGACCCTCCTGGATGCCCCGGCCCAGTTCCTGCTGGAAAGGTTCCTGCAGAGCTGCAGCCATAGACTGTTTCCAAAGGCTGTTCAAAACAGAAACAACCCAGTTCTGTCCATCGACAGCTACCTCAACATCAGCCCGGAGGTAAGAGCTCCCAGGAGTTTGCAGTTGGAAGCAAGAGAGAGGACTATTAGCATCCTCCCTGCAACTTAAACCTACAGGAAGACTTAACAGTCAGACTGCTCTCTTCTGGGATAAAGGGCTCATGCTGAATTTCATATATTTGAACATACTGTTTCAGGGGAACCGCTCTTAGAAAAAAAAAGAAAAAAAAAGAAAGTGAAACCTGCTGACTGAGTTTATTTTTGAATGTTCTCATAAGCCAAAGTTTGTTGAGTTTTCTTAACCCACAGAGAAGCATGTTGCATGATTTCACCATCTGTTTTGCTTGAGGAAACTGCATTTACGCACATGTGCAAACAATGAATGCCAACCATGCATATTTGTGCAGATGAGGTGTTAACAGTCCACACACTCTGCACAGCTTCATTATCTGCATACCTACACACATTTCTTGTGTTTGGAATGGAAATAAATCACGATGCGCAATTGCATCGTGATTTATTTCAAGCAGTTAAATGTGCTTGTAAAGACGTCCCCAACAGCTTCCTATAGGGATTATTAAAGTTTCACAATGATTACTTCATTAATTCTAACATAAAATGTATGCTCTTCATGTTTCCTTTAGTTTATTTGAGTGGGGTTAGTAAAGTTTAAATTGTCTTATCATCTGCTGCAGATTTCTGTGTGCTACATCAACTCTCGTCCACACTCCACCAACCTGAACCATCAGGGCCTGGTGTTCAGTGGCCTGCTGCTTTACCTCTGTGACTCCTTCGTCGTCTCCGGACTCCTCAAGAAATTCCGCTTCCTCAAAGGTGACCCATTAGAGCAGTTGTAGATGATACTGCTGCCTCTGTAGTCTGTTGTTATATCATCTATTTCAAGTTGTATGTGACTCTATGTTGCCATTGTGGGAATAAAAGACGAAACATCAGGACAAGCAGGCTTTTAGGCTAGTATTCTAGTTTTGATCTGCGCTTTCTGATCAAAGTTTTGATGCGTGATCGTGTCCGCAGGTGCCACCCTCTGCGTGATCTGCCAGGACCGAAGCTCGCTGCGTCAGACCATCGTCCGACTGGAGCTGGAGGACGAGTGGCAGTTCCGGCTGCGCGACGAGTTTCAGACAGCCAACTGCACCGAGGACCGGCCCCTCTACTTTCTGACTGGCCGCCATGTTTGAAACCTGTAACTGCTCTGAGTCCGGACTGCTCTGCTGCAGAAGCACAATCACGAATGAGGAGTAGGTTCGATTCCAAACCAGCCAGCAATCACAATTCTTGGCATCCCACTGGAAGGTCAGAGAGGATTTTGTTGGAGCACAAGACCTGAAGTTCCCCACAAGTGGACACATAGGCCACCTATAATGTGGCTTTTCCTCACCTGTACTACCACAGTGCACTATGGCTGGCTCTGGAGAGGGTCAGTGCATGTCTTAAACTCTTGCTTGTTGCTGGGCTTGTCTCCACTTCAGCTTTTGTTCTACTGAAAAACAATTTGCTGTGGGGGGAAAAAAAAGCACAGCTGAAACTGAACTTTATTTGTTTTGTTGTTGTATTTGGAAAAAATGGACGCTCTCTGATCGATAATGTGACTATTTGAAGATTTGTAAGTGTACATGGACTGTGACTACAGTATGTCCTAGGACATACGTGTTTATCTTAGGGTTTTTAAGGGAGATCCAAGGGTGGTCGCTTAAAGGGGTAAAGCTTTTCTCCCTGTTCACTGTGTATTTTTGGCTTTAATGTTAGCTGGCACCAAAGACACCCTCAGCTGCACCTTGCCTTTTCTCCTTCGCTTTCCTTGTCCCTTCTCCACCTGCTCTGCCTCTCAAACTCCACGACACTTATCGGCTATATAAAAAAAAAAAAAAAAATCAGCCCATTACATTAAACAAATATAAACATAGAGGTTGACCTGCTTTGGATTTCTATCATCTTGAGTATCAAATTCTACTTTAACCCCAGAGGGATTCAAACAATCAACCTCCGTTTGAGCTAGCACATTTAAACTCTCTCTCTCGTGCCTCTAAAATATTTCTGTGGCATTGATAATCCCTCTGACAAAGAGCTGTGGTGGTAGTTTCCAAAATGACTTTCGTATGAATTTTTCCAAAGAATATTTTCACAGCTAAAGAAAAGTACAAGTTGTATTTGTGCAACTCGTCTGCTCATGTGTAATTCCACTCGGATGGTGCAACATGGACGTGTGTTCTTACGGATGTATTTTTCATTAAGGCATGTACTGACTTAGATTCTGGGTGTTTTCATTCAAGAATTATGTTCAGTCAGTAAATGCAACATGATAAACAAGCGTCCTCATTGCCAAATCTCCTGCTGCTGCCTGAGGATTTCACCTCCCATTGTAAAGCTCAGAGGCAGATTGGATGTTGATGATCGGCGGCTCATCATCCACGTACCTTAAACCCGTTCTCCCTCGACAAAACAAAGGGTAATCACAAAGAGAAGGCTACACAGTGTCAAAAGCAGCTGACCAGGTCAATTTATATACTTGAAAGTGGAATGTTTTTTATATTTTTTCTGCACAGGGTTGTCCAAAGAATATGCCTTAAGTGACGTTTCATACAGTCACTGCTCAAGTCACGCATTTTTCGGACCAATGAGAATGAAGAAACCATTTAACTGTGAGGAGAAGAAATGTTTGTCAGAGTGAAGCAAGATGGAATAATTGGATTTCAGACTACTGTACTGTTTAAAGCTTTGTTTACATTATTAATATATTGTATCACCCCCTTAACCACTGAGGGTTACTGATGTTTTTTTAGTCTTGTGTATCTTTTGCCCGTATATTTTGGTCATAATGTCTTTCTGCAATTTATGTTATGTTGCAAAGGCAAGAAGAATCTACCTAGATGTGTCCTTAACCATATGTCTGTATCCCCTCCTGTTCTTGTGTTGGATTTTTATTGAAAATGAAAATCAGGTCCATTAGGGATTCTTATTTATTTGACATGCGTTTTGGACTGATAATCATATTGAAGTGTAATATTTGATTGCATGCTTAGCTCGCTTAAACCAAGGGAGTGTGTCCTCTTCAAAACCATCCATGAAGGCTTTGCACAAGACCTAAACGAATGATTCTTAGATTTACTGAATGTCATTGGGGGACGGAAAAATGTGAACTTGCACTATACAAGTTGCCAGCAGAAGAAAAAAAAGAAAAGTATATTTCCGTATAAGCAAAAACAATTAAATTAAGTTCCCCAATCCCCCAGAATTGCTCCACTTATAAGACTGGTGATCAAAACGTTTTTGTCAAACTCCAATGGTCCATAGAATGTGTCTTTCTTTTTGATAATTTAACACTTAATATGCAACTTGCTCTCACAATCTTCACTGAAATGTGTTTGAGAACCATGTACCATTGGTAGCCTTGGTGTCTGGGTGATCTACCTCATGTTTACCATTGTGGTTGTGGGCTGTGAACATATTAGAGCCATGTGATTGTTGTTGGAAATTTATGAATGTATTAAAAAGGACTTCTAAATTCATTTCTGTGTGGGTTATTTTTTATTTATTTATTTTTTCTCTTTGGTTTTCACCTGGAAATCTGAAGACATCAGCAGTCAGGTGTAAATATTAAACCTGAAATCATTGTATTCCATGTTTAACCCTGAGCTTTTACAAACTCACCCTGTGCAAACAAAGCTTATTTCAACTCACTGGAATGTATTTTAAATTCTAGTGAACATTCTTAAATATGGGAAAACTGTATAAAATGATACTCAAGACATCTAGGATGTTTTCACAGCTATAAAATGGGTTAGAGTAGGTCACTCGGTGTAAACATCATTCAGTTCTTGCCCTTTGTAACTAAGGCAAAAATATTATTTTAAAAGTTGAATATAATACTGAAAGTGTCTGTCTTTAACTCTGTCACAGTGCAGTTGTTTTGAATCCAGTAATGTCTTTTATGGTTTCGTTGATATACCCACAACAGAAAAGGTGAGCGCAACTCCAGAAAACACGAGCATGTATTGTGTCGAAGTCGCCACAGAGCCTCTAACATGGTTGTTGAGTGGTTGGAGTTGAATTCCAGTGATTTATTAAAGACAGATTTATTTTTTAAATCAAAACTTTGTTTGTTTGTTTTTTTTTTCATTTTTTATTTAATCAAACTTTGTAGAAGCAAAAAACACTGTGCTCACCCAAAGACACTGATTTGGGTGAATCTTTTTTGGTACTTATTTATCAAATTGAAAAGCTTTAAATCCCCTTTAAACTCAGATTTTTGGTCATTATTTCAATGACCTTCCTGTGTATCTGCTCAGAATTTTGCAAGTGCATTAATGCAAAACTTAAGCAGTGTTGTTGAAATTCATGCGCAGCCCTGTCTCCAGCCTGTGATTAATAATCCTCTCACTCTCCCCTCTGCCTTCAATCCCAGATCTTTTTATGCTGCTAAAGAGTAAAATCCCAGGCCTCTTGCTCATTTCCTAAGCACCATCCTTTCTTTCCCTAACACCTCTGTAACCATGCTGTGCCCAAACACAATGACCCTTATCACTATCAAGGGCAGATATGGCTTCATAATGGATGCCAGGATCTTCTCTGGCTTCACTGTAAGGGCGCAGGGGCATTGTTGGTCCAGGGACAGTCCTATTTCAGCTCCTGCAAGGTAATATTAGAGCACACTTTCCATCAACCTACAGCCCCTGTGTGATATAACACAAGGCTATTTTCAGCCAGCTGCTGTCAGGAAAGGATAAGGAAGGGAGGGCAAAGTGGCTGGCATGCTGATTCTTGCACCTCATAATTGCTCTTTTGGGAAAAGCAGAAAGATATTGTGCACAAAGCTCATGAGAGGCTTGTCTCTAAAGATTTCGGATGTCCTAAAGTGATTCATTGGTCCAATGCTTACAAAGAGGGCGAAGGGTTAATTGACTGTTTATACAATATGTACAGATCTCCATTATGCTGTGATTTTGCTTCTCAGATTGATGTCATTGTTTGATTTGTGCTCTTGGCTGATATTTCAGCAAATGCCTTTGACAGAAAAAGAAAACGTCTCCTGATAATTCCCTCTGACCGATTTCTTTCAGATATTGAGTCCTCAGGCAATGCAGTACTTAATATTAAACTACTTTTAAACACATGATTAAACATATCACTGATGCTACTGTGAAATATTTTATATCACCATAACACATAAAACACCGTTTGCTTACAGATCTATAACTATAGAATTATGCAGAGCACATTCTCACATGAGCAGGGATATCAGCCACAATCATAACAGAGGGATTCCTGCAACATAATATCAATTTTCATAGATGGTAACCAAGAGTATATCATTCATCCCTCTTGGCAGTCTACTCTAATTACTCTCAGGCTTCCACAAACCATCTAGCTAAAACCAAAGCTCATCTGTCTGTGTGCTTATTGGGGGGTTGGGGTGAAGGTAAGTGGAGTGCCGGGGGATTACAGTTTGCCTTTGGTGGATCACATCCACTACTGCAGCGATGCATATCCTATCAGCGGCTAAGCCTGTGAGTGTGGAGTGAGTCAATTCCAGGGAGCGAAAACCCAATACTGTGATGTGAGAGGAGAGGGAGTGTGACCCTGCAGTGACACACCGGTCACGCAGCAAAGCCTGCTCCAGCGATAGACTGTCAAATGTCTTGCCTCCAAGGGTGAGGTCCTGCGTGAGCTGACGAGCGTCTGACCATACGATCTGGATATTATCAGTATTTACCCACAGATGTGAATCCTCAAAAGAAAAGAAAAGAAAAGAAAGAAAGAAAGAAAGAAAGAATGAAAGAAAGAAAGAAGGAAAGAAAGAAAGAACTGGAGTACATGGTCAGTTGAGCAACCTAATATACCCTTTTAAAAAAATGCACTACAAGCAAAAGCACTGGAGACAATAGACAAATGCACCTAGACTCTGTTTAATAATTTATTAAATACAGCATATTACACTCATGTTGATAATGTGCATATACTAGTACTTATACTATAGAGACACTTCTTTAATTTAAAATTTTATTGCTGCACATTTTTTCTTTTTTAAGTAGTGTACAAAATGAAATGCAGCATCCTATGAAAAAAAAACAAAAAAACACAAACATGTCCTTTGTGCTACAGATTACGAGGTGATGTTAAGGTTCAGGACATGATGACGCTGACGAGACACATGCTACTCAATGGACACTTGGCAGAACAAACAGACACCAAAATTCCACAGGAACAGGAAGTCCAAAAATCCCTCATGCAGTGCATTACTGAAAACCTGGCCGCCAGTCAGATCTGCTTGTTTCATCGACGCCAACTCATACACGGTAGCCAGCCGCTTGATCATTGTTGGCAAAACAAAAAGAAAAAAAAAAAAGACTGACAGCCAGGTCCCATTAACGATACTACGCATCTCGTAAAGCAACATCCACCACTTTGAACAGCCAACATATACACTATCTGTCTTCCTATGTGCATTACTTCATTCACACCGCTGTATCTAGCACCCTAAGACTTACTAACAGAACTATCCACCAACATTTTCACATAGAAAACCTCATGGAATTCATATACTTCTATGTTCAGCCTTTGGGAAATACTTTCATATATCGAATGAAATGAAGTGCCTTGCATTAAGGAATTAGAGGCATGGTAGTTTCAACTAAAATAGTGCAATTTCACATTCCTTGTCATTAATGAATTATTCTCCATATTATACATTTGTAGAACTATTTGGTGTGCGTAAAGGTAGAATGTGCGAAAATAAAAGTGCATGCAGAAGGAGGTTAAGGAAAGAAATAATTTTGGGAAATGTACTTTCTTGCAAAGAGTTAAATGGGAGAATTGATACCCCTCTCCTGTCTATATGAAGCATCTGTTTAGCTTAGCTTAGCTTAGCATAAAGACAGGAAACAGTGAGCAACAGCTAGCTGGGTCCAACAGTAACAAAACCCACCTACTGGTAAGAATTTCTTTTCTTTTTACCTTTGGACAAAGACAAGCTAGCTGTTTCTCCCTGGTTCCTGTCTTTATGCTAAGCTGAGCTAATGTGCTAATGTGCTTAGCTTAGCTGGCTAACAGACATGAAAGCAGTATCAATCTTTTCATCTAATTTTCAGCAAGAAAATAAACAAGGTGTAGGTCATAAAAATGTAGAACTATTCCTTTAAAGAAAAAAAAATACTACTGTTTGTCAACTGATAAGAAACATCAACTTTTAAATGAAGAAAATACAAACTGATGGAGAATGACTGACAAAACTATCAAATACAGGAAAGAAAGAAATATGAGTCAATAAAGAAAATCCCTGAGGGATAAAATCCTACTGATAACTGAACTAAAGGACGTTTCAAGAATAAAGATGATTGGATTTTCATGTACAGTACTTTAAAATTATGATTGCACAAGGTAATCGCAGAATTTTTTTTTTAGCTAGCTAATGCAACTAAACCAGATGGGCAAAGATTCAGCTTCTCAACAGTGACAAGAACAGCTATGCTTGTTTTTTAATAAGCATGCCATTGAGAGCATGACTGCATACAATGACTCATTAACAATGGAATGAATAAATGGATGTTGAATGCGACACAAATTCTGCATTCAATAAGATGTGCCATTCAGATGAGAAAGAATTATTGTTTTTTGCTTGTGGAGGAAGAATGGGACGGAAGGATGGAGAGCAAAGATAAAAGAAGGTGAATGGAAGGAAGGAAAAGGCAGAATGGGATTAGGTAGAGAGGGAGGGAATAAACGATGGATGGAATGCGGTAAGGAGGGATGGAGGGCGAATGAAAAAGATGAAGGATGAAAAGAGGGAAAAGGGTCGAAGGATGGAAGGAAGGAAGGTAGGATGGAATTAGAAATGGAAGGAATAAAGGATGGAATGCAGCATGGAAGGATGGACGGTGGAGATGAAAGAAAAGAAAGAAGAAAGCAAAAGGAGAGAGGAAGTAAAAGTAGAGGAACACTTTGTTAAGTTCTCTTATCAGGAGAGGTCTGTGAGTCCGCTGCCTTGCTCGATGACCGCCTTAGCGAACTGCTTGAAGACACGGTCCATGTAAGTGCTCTGTCGAGGCCACAGGCCCTCGAGGAAGCCAATATGGCCGCCATGACAGGTAATAAGCAGGGCCAGGTTGGGATTCTGCTTCACTGCCTCCACTGGAATGGCTGCAAAGGAAACAAAGCATTCAGGTCTATTTTCTCCTACAGTGGGCTAGTTTCCATTCCTAAAGCTACTCCATTCGTACTGACAGCCAGCACATACTGGTTACTGTTTTATTATGTATTATTAGTATCGTTATAAGTTCATTGAGAGCAGTTATTATAATTTGCTTTGAGGAAATAAAAAAAATCGTCATAACGAAAGCTCCATAGTGAGGTCAGGATTGTACAGGAAGTCTTATTTTGCAGAACATGGCCGGGACTCACCATGAGATGGAGAGAAGACATCATCAGCAGCGTTCAGGCACAGCATTGGCACCTGAACAGATTTCAGCCTGTGGACGGGACTGGCGTCATGGTAGTAGTCGTCATTGGTGGGATAACCAAACATTATGGAGGTGAACCTCTCATCAAACTCTCTGATGGTCCTTGCCTGTAGTGGGTCGGGTAACATCATTAACTTCTGGCCATCTCATTTAATTAGATTAGCATTTGCAGCCAGGTGTCACTGAAAATAATCCCTACCTTCATGACATGATCGATGTCGTAACACTTTTCAAGCACTGGTCTGTGTCTGGAGGGGAGATTAAAAATAAAACTGTCACCCACTGCTGTTAGGGGAAATAATGTGCATTCGAAGATGTCCCTCAAGGATGCTGACAAGGTTGTAAGCACCTAATGAAACAACAATCGAGCTCAACTTTCAAAGTAAAAGCATTACTGTGCATTTGTATCATTTACCGGAATACATTGAGAGAATTATAATTGTTACAAACATGCTTTTTTTTTTTCCAGCAGCTAACAAATGAAAAAAACAGCAGTAGTTCTGCCTAACACTGCAAAAACCAAACCTTAAATCAGCATATAAAACCCAGTTATTCAAGCTCATGAAATGTTTAGCCCCTTGCACAAGCTGTGAGTTAGCGGCCGTGTTAATCCCGCTCTGGCCTTGGCTGACCTGTGCACAGACGCTTGTAGGCAGCTGGTGAGGTAGGAGTTGAAGAGGAAACGGTCCAGGGGTTTTTCCAGCGAAGCGGTGCACTCAAATACGTCCCAGCCTGCTGAGAAGACTACAACACCTTTCAGGCAGGTTTCCCGGCCCTTGCGCCCCAAATAATTGGCCAGCATCATCCTGGATAGGGAGAGGGGCGAGAGGAGAGGGCAGATGGGGAAAAAGAGAGGGACTGGGAGATGTTCCATTTCTGACCAATCCTTCAATTCATGAGATTAGAGCTGTGCAGTAAAAAAAAAGAAAAAAAAAAAAAAACCTTCTCTGGCATGCTGCACCGAACGACTGAAGTGATACTACAGCTCCTTTGCCTCCCTTTTGGTAGCATTTGGCATAAACCAATCACAGACTTACTGCAGTACTAATGTTGGAACATGTTATGTCAGCCGATTTCTGGGTATTACTATGTATTTTAGTTGCAGGTTTAGTTACCACTGAGTCGCCAACAAATGCGTGATGTTGACCTCTACACCTTTAAGATTTGTTTGGATCGTTGCCTGCACTGAAATGTCCAGTCAGCTGATAGTGAGTGGCTTCATTACCCGCCCATGGATACTCCAGCAGCCATGATTGGAGCAGCTTCATTGGTCTTCTGGATGTGCTCAATAACAGTCTCCAGATCCTCTGTGTTGGCCGCACAGTAGGTCCTCGGGGTCTGGATGTGACACGAAGACAATACAGTCACTCTTTTCTTCCTGTTTCTGTCTCTATTTAAAATATAACAAGGACTCAACATGAAGAAATGGTGAATTATAAGATGCTTGCCTCCAAAAGATATACATGCCATTTATTTATTTTCTATTAGGGCTACTTCATCTTGTCAGATATCAGTCACACTCAACTTTTTTCACAAAGATATTCCACCTACAGTATCTAACCACTTTCTCTGGTTATGTGATCAAATGAGGAAAACAACTAGCTAAAGCAAGCAAGCATCACTTGGAAATAAATATACAGTAGCTGAAGACAGAACAATTAGCCTGCAGTGTCGGCTACAGTGGACATCGTCAGGCGTGGACCGAACTCTTTCAGGACTCACACACAAAGGCTGCCATCCCTGCCCATAGAAAATGAACATAAAGGGATTAAAGTGTCAGTGTCAGTGTACTGAACAGTGCGTATGTGATAGTCCCCCCCCAATGTCACTGTGTAGCCCCAGTGGCCTAATGGATAAGGCACTGGCCTCCTAAGCCAGGGATTGTGGGTTCGAGTCCCATCTGGGGTGTGTAACAACAAATAATCCATAGACCTCAGGGTCCAAAACCCAGAATTCAATGGATTGAAACTATTACTTCCTTTCCAAAAAAAAAAAAACTGATTATCTTTGAACTGTAGGTTGCACAAGACATGTAAAGATGTTATCTAAGGTTTAGGGAAACACTAACACATTCTTGACTAAACAATAAAACTGATTAATTGGCAAACATCCAAACCATTGTTGGAAACACGTATGAGGATCAACATGATTCACTAAATCAGCTTTAAACCTTAAAAAAGTAATTATGCAATTGGTCATTTTTGTTATAATGATTATGATTATGATTATTCTGCTGTGTTTTTCTTTTTTCTCCTAAAAGTTATATTTTGCTCTGTCTCATCTATGAGGCACATTTACTTTTTACCTGTATAACATACTGTATATTCAATTCTTTTTTGAATGTTGCAAAGGTGCAACTTTCCAGTTAATATTGACAAATACCATGTGATCACTGTTCAATTTGTGTATTTCTGGCTCTGATAAAAAATTTAAAAAAACACTGTTCAAGGTTTTTTTTTGGAAAAGAGGTAAAAATCCCTTCAGTTTGAGACACAGTTGTCAGACACAGCAGGTTACTTAACATTATAAAACAAAGCAGCTCTAATTTGAAGGAGCCTAAATTCTCAGGAGGCTGTTGAATCTCCAGCTCTTCAAGGCCCTTCATTAAGATTCAAGCAGAAACTCGGGCAAAGAAAATTCCTGTTTTTCTACTCTCTTATGGTTCCTCTACGAGGCACGCACAGGTTTTGGACTTTGTAGCAAAAGACCACAACTTACAAATTGAATTATAACAAATAAAGTTATATAAAGCAAAAATAAAATACATATTGTTATGGGGAATATTTGAGCAGACTTAAACTTCTGCACTGCAAAGCCACTCCACAGGAAAGCGTAACGTAATGGGCTTCTTTTTTTTTTTTTACAAGATCCAGAAATAGGGCAAAAGGCACTTAGGACAGCTTTTGAGGCAGGGGGCATCTTTCACACAGTGGGTCATTCCAAAGCGCTGGCCTATTTAAACAATGGAGGATATTCACACTAACTGGACACAGAGAAAACACTCACGGGAGCGTACAATTGCTAAATCATTTGCATAGAATATAATTCCCCTCTGACATGAGGGAGAAAATTCCCTCTTCACCACCATCTCTTGGTACAGCGCCAAGGTTACAATGTCCAACTTCTGTTTTTTTCTAAATCTGAGAACAGCTGAGCCAACCAAACTCTGGATATGACCTAGAATACAGGTTTAAATCAATCTGAGTGACACTGGACATTTTGCTTCAGTGTCACATTTATAGTTTTTTTTTTTTTTTTTTTTTTGCAGCTGAGACAGAGTAGACAGCAGCAGGACACATCAGCCATTGATTCAGATTTACACCCACTAAAAGGAACATTAGATTGATTGTGGGCAATCCCTGCCTGTAATGAAACACCATTTGTGCTTTGGATGAGATCTCTGTATGGTAGTGATGGCATGATTAGATCAGGGTGATACGGTCGTCCATAAAGAACGTGCCTCCTGTTCCAAAGCGCAGACATATACAGACAGAGAGGGGAAACATAAAACACAGTGGGCATGCTAAGCACTATCACAGCCCATTTTGTTGGCTAAATATACCCGGGTGCAAGAGGACAGATTAAGCCAGGTGTCAGAACAGCACGTGCTCGACGAGGTCATATTTCTGTGGATCTGCATTAAAATACAGTATCTGCCTGCAACTTAATCCCTGCTGTGCAACAACATTGTCTGTGCGGCGTCTGCTCAGGCTTCCTGCGGGCTCCGTGACACGTGTGCAACTGACATACTCTGGGCTGGCCGAAGCAAAGAAAAGGACAACTCTGCTCGGAAGCTTTCACACGAAACAAATGGGAAAACTGTCCGTCCTTAACAGTCCTGTTTACCCTGTTTACATGTCTGTCTTCCTGAATATGGACAAAAACAAATAATGAAATGAAATGTCAGGTTGAAATCTGTGATACTGTAGATTCTTACCAGTAGTGTTTCACCGGAAACCCCTCTGTTGTTAAATACCACACATCTGAAATACACAAATCATATACGCTATTAAATTATTATAGTGTCACTAATGACTCCTTTAATCACATCATCTGTTGATTTTAACTGAAACAAAGTCAAGAAGAGCTGAAACAACAGGTCAATTAATCAGGTGTTTGAACAACAGAAAATTTATCCCAACATTTTAAAAACAATTTTAAGCATAAATGGAGAAAAAAAATCATTAGTTCCAGCTTCTCACATGTAAATCATTTTTGATTTTTTTTTTTTTTGGATGGTGGCATCTAAAGTTGTCACCTTGGGCTCTGGAATAATCACCTTTTTTTTTTTTTTTATATATATATCAAACAGTTTATCGAGAAAACGACTGGCAGGTTAAGCAGTGATGAAAATATTTGACTGCAGCCCTAAACAACAATGTTTCAAAGCTCTGGTAAGAGCTCCAGTAGGCTTATGCTTGTTTTTTTTCTTGTCACTACAAGTTATCAACCTCCATGCACAAAGGAACACAGTGGCCCAAATGTTTCGTGCTTAAAAAAAAAAAAAAAGCAGAAGTGAGAATATGATGAGACGTGCAGAGAGGCACAGCTGTGTGAGGACCATTCTGTTTGTAGAGCAAAGGCATCAGCATCCCCTCCTCGCCCCACACCGCAAGTCATCTATTATCTGGTGGAGTCAGACCTGCTGTTTTTATCTGTGTAACTCAGCAGCAGGGAGGGGCTAGATGTGGTGTTGGGCAAGAGGAGGGGGGAATCTGGTGGTGGTGGGGTGCTTAAACACACACTGCAGCATATACTCGGAAGCTGGTCTGGGCTAAGCTGCAAAGCTTGTACCGGGATAAGCTGTAATTCATTAAGCTACACAGACAGGGGTGAGGGGTGGAAGATGCTGAGTTTGCCGGCTCTCTTCCCATGCCTTCCCAAATCTGGGTGAAAGAATGAGTGCAGAGAATACAGAGAGGACCTATTGCAGAGGGAGAAAAGAGGAGGAGGAAAAAAAACTTGCTTCCTCTGCAACTCTTCAAGCTTGTGCTACGTTTGGCTATTTACAAAAGCAGCTCTTGACACAGAGCTTAGCTGTCTAACTTTATTTGCGCACTTCGCCTGAAATAACCCCTAGCCCCTCTCTCTCATGCACCCATTATATAAAAGTTGCAAAATCACTACAAGACAATTTAATCAATATTGGTATGACTGCGGAAGGTATTTCGTTTCTGATTGGACAAGAAATCTGTATTCTAGATGAATATCGAATTAGAACATGAAGCACATACAACGTCAGTTTTGTGATTCAGTGTCCTGAATGTGTGCTCAGCGCTGGACCTCAGCCAGGGTATCCAGCCAAGACCACCCACCTATAGCCCAGATCCCGGCTCTGTTGGACCATGTGCAGGATGTAGGACTCTCGGCTGGTGCCGGTCAGACCGGGGAGAAGGAGGACTGTGGGCCTGGTGGCGGGGTCGGGATGAGAGAGGCTGTCGTCGTTGTCAAACCAATCCAAAGAGATCTGTCCTCCATCTGCTGCCTTAATAAGTTCACTGCAGAGACGAGCGGGACACGCAACTCAGCAACACGGGTCTTTCTGAACATTATCTTCTCTCTGTATCTCTATGTGTCTATTTATTTCTCTGATTTGTTTGTTTCAAACGTGTGCACACACTCAAGTACACACACATATTGATGAGAAAAAGTACTAAAATCAATATTAGATTTGGGTTTAAGTTCACATCTTCTTACTAAATGGTCATTTAAAAAGGATACAATACTCAATTCTCTGCACAATTAATACTTTCTGCTCAGCTCCAGGTAAACTGTGTCATTGTATCCATCACACACGCTGCCAAAGGGGGATCGGATATGTGAGTAGAATGCTCAGTGACAGCTCCCTCATTTCCCTTGTGATCATCTTGTCAGTATGCTTTGCAACACACAGCAAGTTAAGATAAGGAGGAGGGCACTGCACCAGTGGGTTCTTATGGTCAATCAATTTCTGGGCTGTACAACCCCAGCCTGGCAGATGAGGTAATTCATTCCCAGTGCCAGTGTATTTGAAAACCTGCACTGCACACAGACACACGCAGCAGCCCGTGAGCCGACTTGGCCGACCAGTGGTAAAGACATCAGCATGAAATTACAGAACCGCCATGAAATATGCACCTGCGGCTAGCCTTTAAAGTCAGGGAGGGCCAATCCAGAGTGTCCAGCGCTCAAAGTAGGAGGGGACTTTCTTGCCAGTCCTCTGCTGGGACAACAAGATGAGTGAAATTTCACCCCGGACAGCGTATGACAAATAGGACAGTTTTCACGGCGTCTGTCCTTGGGTCGACCTTGTGTAACTTCATTATGGGGGGTGGGGGGGTGGGGGTGGACGTCCTGTTGTCCCCAGAGGAAATGTGATAATAACTTCAGCCATCGTGACCATCAGTCTTACCATGTTTGATAACAGAGTTGGACTGGGTTGGATATAGTCGCTGTGCATTATGGGAATATTTATCTCCTTGACTCAGGGGGACAGCGGACAGTCAATGGCAGCGTGAAGGTCCTTGGGACAGACAAATTACGGGACTAATAATTCAACTTAAGAATTCAAAACTGCCAAATAACTGATTTCTTCTACTGATTACCAATATTAATGATAAATACTAGAGACTTAATTGATTTTAAATTTATTAATCTTATTTTTATGATAGGTTAAGATTTATTTTTGTATGTGAAGGGTGAACAAAGCAAGAACTACAAATAGTTTGATGGGCCACATCAGAACAAAACAAAAACTACATTTACAGAAATTGATTTTTTATTTCAGTCCAACTCCAAATGGTTGGCTGATACATAACACTTAATCACATCACATAATATATGTACAATTTATATTAAATACAGATACACGCACACTTAGCCAAAAAGCATGGCCATGTCAATTAGGGAATGTCAGGGAATGCACATTGAACAAATTACATGAGGATGTAACAAGAATAAATAAATAATAAATAGTAATAATGAAAAATAAGGCTCTCTTAATTCATTTTAATCTCCTTTATACGCAGGGGGTAAAGAATGCAGTGCCAATTAATCTTCAACAGAATGTACATTATCGAGCAGCAGGCCGGGCAGCCCAAGCCTGCATCGTGGCACAAAAGATCTCTTTCTCCTCTGAGCTTTTGAGTCTTGGTTAAGAACAAGACTGGGATTTGTTTCCAGTTGTGAAACTGGAAAAAAAGAAATCAGGGAACAGACAATGGCAGTTTCTCAAAGGCCAAGCTAGGTTTAGAAGTTTCTTAACAAAGCTGTGCACAGTGGGCATGGAAAAAATCTGATTGTTTTCCCTCACAATTACTAACTCTAGAATGGCAGAGCAAGACAGCTGTCATATTCAATACACATTTACTGTACTGTGTCAAAGGTGAACTTTCTAGCTTGCATGCTTCACGTTTATCTCTCTCTGGATATGACCTCTATGACTTAATCCGTTTTATGAGTGCAAATGCACGTGATGTCTGTCTGCTCGCAGGGAGAAACCCATTTTTCAGTTTGGGAAAAGAAACATCTTGTGTAATGGATAATCAGTATGTCAGTCATGGTGAGGACTTACTTTCTGTAAACCACCCCAGGTTTGGCTGTGACAAAGGGTCTCAGCAGAGTCTGGATGCGGCTCTCCCAGCACCAAAAGGTGGGGTAGTAGGTCTCTGACACCACCGGACATTGCTCCCTCAGAAACTGGTAGAACTTCTTACCCCCCGAGATGAGCTGTGGCTTCTGAAAAATAAGAGTGAATGAAGTGTGTCACAGGTTGTGAGTTAAAAAATGACTTTTAATTACTGAGATGTTATTTAATATCACAACAGATCCATCACACACTGTGATAAAACATTATTTTAGCTCTAAGCAATGTTTTGTTTCATCATGTGTCCTAACACATCTAAATCATTTTTTAAATGGTTACATCGATTTCTTTAAACTGAACATCAACTCTTCTGATGCATATATCAAAACTGTTTAAACATGCAAAAATAACACTTGACAGAGGATATTATGATTAAAATCTAAAAACATCCAACTATAGCGGGGAGCAGGGTTGTTGCTGAGAACAGCCTCCTGACCATAGAGTGTGAAGTATATGAGATAAACACAGCACATCTGCATGGACCTGCGGTTTAGGCCTTTATTACACATGGACAGACCGAGAATAAACGCTTGGCATGCATTAGCTTTGCATAATTAAAATGAACAGCCATACACGTTATATATATTGAGATGTAGATTCAATAGTATACATGTGTTGCTTAATTTGGACTATTAACTACTTATTTTGTTTTTTAAGTCATCCCATTGCAGAAAATGTTGGCCTTATTGGTCATGTAGCATGCGATCGAGTTCATGCCATTGGAGTTCGATTCAAACACCTTGCCGTTTAACATTTCTAACTCGGTTTTCGCTTTATTCATACCTTGTAAATGTTGAACACGCACGTGATGAACTCAATCAACAGGTAAGTCATAATTATGGAACACACATTTTGAGTCTCTCCTAGCCATCCAGTAAAAAATTACAGCAACTGAACAGCAATACATACAACCTTATACCGGCGTTTTTAGCTAACGTACAGTAACGTTAGCTTAGCTTCGCCGATGCCGACATCTAACCGTATTGCTGCCGGTTGATTTAATGCAGTTATATAAGTGCTGCACATGAACGCAGAAAATATTCATATCAGGTATGGATGCTGATTAAGAGCGCGTCTTGCTGCCTGAGATCCGTCCCACATGTGCAGGCGTGTAAGGTTTAGTCCACCGGTGCACAGATGCAACGCGATCGAAACCTCCATCAGCCAATGCACCGGGTCGGGTATCATCACACGCGTTGATGATGCCCCCGCATGAAAAGCACACATGTCGGGTTTAACTTGAACATGCAAGCTATAAGGTATAAAGAGTCCCTACACAAGCAGCCGCTCAGGTCATAAACCATATGTCAACGTTACTTACCTTCGCTACTGAAATCAAATAGTAGCAGGTGTACGCTGCGCTAAAGCCCAGCACCAGAGACAGTCCTACTCCCGAGCCGAACAGCCCAACTTTCACTTGATTTTCCAGATAATATGACAGGTCCCTTGTCAAAATGTTGAAATTGAAGTCCAGCGAGATCATTGCAAGGTCCCTGTTTTCCCCCGTACTGCAAGGACAGTGGCCAGCTCGGTTGAAATTCAGCTGTATCTGCCTGTGAGCGCACTGTGAAGGAGACAGTCAAGGGGACCGGGTGTTGGGGGGGTGTTGGGGGGGGAGGGGGGGGGGGCATATAAATATAGCAGCGAACGGTGGCGCTCTTTGACCAGTTATCAATGGAGCCGCTCACAGTCACACAGTCGCCCCCTGCAGTCAAAAGAGGTGATGTGAGCCTGGAAGTATCTCTACCCTCTGTACATCCAGCAGCATATAGTAGCTCAGCCAAAAGACATAGTAGTTGCAGAGGCAAACATGAGCGTCACTGAACACCCTCAGCCTCTAAAAAATGATCATAGTTTTACTGCAGTGGTACTGCATTAACAACCAGGAAAAGCCTGCATATAGAGCCACAGGGGGCCCAAAGGATCCAAGTTCACAGTGTAGAATTTAGTTTGTGGTAATTTAATTAACTGAACATTTTGTTTATAGTATAAGGTATGCAGTGCACCACTAATGCACATCACAAACTTAAATAATTGCAGCCTTAAAGCAACACTTAATATACATTATTACCTAATCTTGGGGTCATATCTAGTAGAGAGGGGCCTTGAGTTAAAATGTATGTTTAAGTCCCTTTTTAAATTACAGTTTATATTTTGCTTACATGGTGCATTTTAGGTAAATACTTAATACTCACAGAATACACAAAAAGCAATGAAGAGGGGGTCAATGGGGGCTCGCAGGACATTTTTTCCCCAGGGCCCTATAGTGGGCTATTCTAGTTTATGTAGTCTTATTTCGAAAGCAGTCTACCTTAGACTTGTGTTGGTATTATCAGATTAAAGCACATGCAGTCTCTGGTGAGTCAGGCCTCAAAAAATTAAATGGAATTAAGATTTGCATTTGAGGTAAATATTAATATAATTTATACATAATTTGTTGATCCTGACTACAAATGAAATTACAAGAGACTTTCTCTCCTTCAGCCAGGTCTTTGGAGTCACTTCCCATTAAGTAATAAGTGCTTCAAATCATTTTAACATCCCTAGTATTTGCTAATGTACCAATGGTCGTCATTCTGTATCCTACCTGTGTAGCCTATTTGTATGGAGTTTGGATTTGCCAACGCAAAACATTACAGACTTCAACAAAGCAAGTTGCTAATTGTTATAAATTGATTGAATAATAATAAAAAAGAATTAAATGATCACTCACTATGTCAATTATTAACTATTAACTAAGTATTCAATTTAATAGGCTAAAAATTACTAAATTCAATCTTATTTAATCTAATTATTTATTTTTAACTGTTATTATTATTATTACCAATGAGCTACTTGACACATGAATTTCCCCTAGGTTATAAATGAAGTATCTATCTATCTATCTATCTATCTATCTAATACAGTATATCTACAATGTATAGGCCTATGTGGATGTATTCATTTACGTGAGTATATATACTTATGTATAGGCTACAGTAGGCCTATGGATATGTCATATATTCATTTCACCAGTGTTGGTTTGTTAATATTCCCACGAAATACACATTTTCTATGGAAATAAATTTGTTCCAGATGCGCACGCGCGTCGTGGGCCGAACTTGTGCTTGTTTTCCAAGCCTCGCGTCTTCGGGCATTATCGTTTACCTCCGTAGCTAGTTGTTGCTCGTCTGAGATCTGAACGATGATTGACAATAATGGCGACGCGGTCATACTGAGTTGACTCCAGGGAACATCTTGGATGGAAGGTCGGCGCCATACACAACAGCATTAAGGATAAACACCCTCAGAACGACTCTTTTAACACGAGAACGACTTGCTAGCCAAGAGAGGTTTATCTTGCTAGCATTGCGATAGCTAGCAACTCAGCTCGCTAGCTTGCTAAGTTGAAGAGGTGGTATTCTTGTGTGTGGAGTGGAGGAGAGGAACAGGGAGCTTGCTGAGTAGCGAGATCTGGCTAAGCTGGCAATGTGCCTACTTAATAAGCTTTTAAGGTGATCGATTTCTTATTCTTAGGCAACACTGAGGAGGCACTGGCTTACGTTAACGTTAGCTTGTGGGAGTAGTTAGTTGTCCAGCAGCCTCCTTAGGTAGCTAACTTAGCTACTCAGCTAGCAGGCTAGCTTTGTGGATTGTTCCAGTCCTTTTCCTGTTAGGACTTGCTCCCACTTGCGTTAGGAAACTGTCCACCAGTGCACCGATAGCTGGCTAGCAAAGACTGCTAGCTTGCTAACTTGTAAGAATCGTTGTGGCATTGTGAGATATTTTCGTAAATGACCACCGGCAGGAATAACCGAGCTATGATGGAAGGAGTGGGAGCAAGAGTGGTACGCGGACCAGACTGGAAGTGGGGGAAGCAGGATGGTGGAGAGGGACATGTTGGAACAGTCAGGAGTTTTGAGAGTCCAGAGGAGGTCGTGGTTGTCTGGGATAATGGGACGGCTGCCAACTACCGTTGTTCCGGAGCATACGACGTGAGGATACTAGACAGCGCACCAACAGGTAACTTCACATCAGCTAGTTTGTCAGCACTTTCAGATTAATTGATGACACGCGTCTTCCCATGCAACAGGGTTACGCTCAACAGAGAAGATGTTGTTTTGTTGGCTGTAATTTGGGGGCTTCGGTGGATACAGTGAGAATGCTTAGACAACCAGACAGCGAGAATAAATTGTTGCTGTAATTAAAAGATTAGATTGAGCCTGTGACGCAAAATCTCAGCCTTATAAAATAGTTGTTTTACTAAAGAAACTTTTAGTGTGGAAAATTCTTGGAGGCAGCAAATTAGTTATGGCTAGTTTATTCTGTGTAATGAATACAGAAGACATATGCATGGCTCTCCCCAATTTGCATAAAATCAAGATGTCTATTTTAATGCATCCTGTCTGAACAGATGCGTGTAGCAGACATCATTGTGTGCAAGATATGGAAAAAAGCTGTGTGAGACATACAAGATATGCACGTTAGAATATGTCAACATAACTTGCTTCTCCAAATTGCCCAGTAAGAGGAAAAACATTTTCCTTGCTCAGAACAGTAGTAGGTTGTACAGTATTTGTGTAACGTATATGATTAAGGACTGCTTCACCATCCTTTAGCTTGATTCTTCTCTGTATTAGTCACATCATTACAAACCAGTACAGTTACACTTTACATGCCCACTTGATTTCATGACAGTTAATATAGCCCTCCTAATAGGTAATGAGAATATGAACACATTTCAGTGTGCCATATGCAGAGTTGTGACTGCTTAGTAAGTGGAGTAATTTTTCTGCACAGATTGTATACATATTGTTGATCGCAAAATGTTGAACAGTTATTCAAGTAGCATCACTGAGGTACAATGTACATGTATTATCACACTGATATATTAACTTTGACTAATACTGCCGCCCCCAAGGCATCAAGCATGACGGAACCATGTGTGACACCTGCCGTCAACAGCCCATCATTGGTATTCGCTGGAAATGTGCTGAGTGCACCAATTACGACCTCTGCACAACCTGTTACCATGGAGACAAACATCACCTGAGACACCGGTTCTACAGGATCACCACCCCGGGCAGTGAGAGGTTAGTTAACCCAGCAACATTTGCCATTATGCCATTGTGCTTCACCTTAAACCCACCAATGATGACATACACACAAGGTAGCCAGGTAATCACTGTACTTCACTGTGATTGGTTGGCCTACTCTTTTACTCCCATAGTTTAGCTTTATGCTGCTTTATGTGTGTGTATATGTGAGTGTGTGTGTGTGTGTGTGTGTGTGTGTGTGTGTGTGTGTGTGTGTGACATTTGAGAAGTCTTTTGTGCACCCTGCCTCTCAGGCAGACAGAATCTATCTCTGTGCTCCCAGCCCTCAGTTGCCAGGCAACAACTCAGCCTCGTTTTAGGATCCAGTCAGATCTTTTTAAAAATTTTATTAATGCAGTTCTTCCCATTTATAGAATTTAATCGAGCAGATTTCCAAGTTTTTTTTGTTTTTGTTTTTCTATTTATGTCTTCACAAGGCGGCATGGTTATGGAACAACCCTGCAGCTTGTTTTAAAAGTCTGTTTTCCTGCTGACTTTCACAGTTCAAAACTTAGTGCTTTGACTCTGCAGAGAACATTTTGCATCATGTAAGACACCTTACTGTTAACTGCAAAGACTTATAAGTGTGTAATATCTGTCTTGGAAGTTAATATATATATAAAAATAATATAAAAGAATAACACTATACATGTACATCCCACTGTTATTGCTTCATTTAGTTGCAGCAATTCCTTCTGCTTGATACTGCTTTATAAATTACTATTTGTCTGAAGTCATGCTGTCATTCAAATGGCAGTGTCATAGTGGAAGCCCCATTGTTTTCCCGTTTGCTCTTTATTTGCTGCTGGAAGTTCATGTTGATGTGTAAAATTAGCACTTACAGGAAATCAGCCCTTTCTACATGTGACCAGCAATAAATGCATTTTAGTGCGTAGGTGCTGAACTGTGAAGGCAATGGGAGGTTTACTGTAAAGCCTCCTGTGGAACTGTTGACATTGTCAGCATAATTATCTGGCATTACTAAAAGGGGAAATTATAAAAGTTTAGCTCAAACTAGAATTAGACATTTTTCGAGTTTTCAGGTTACGGCATTGGAAGTTGGGGCTGAAACTTTTGCAGTTTAGGCAATCTTCAAACTGGGGCATGATCAATGGTAAGCACACCAAGAGATCTGTGCACAATACCACTGGAACTGTGTGTGTTTAACATATGAGAGTATGTGCACGTGATGTATGCCGTCCCCCGTAAAAAAAATCACCTAAATTAGCAGGTGTTTACAGATGGATTTATTTGCATGAGGCAGCTCACTCTGGCTTTCAGCAATTTTAAAACTTTCAAACTAATGTCAAAAAAATTTTAAACAATGACCCCCTCCTTCCTGAGCACTCCTGAAAGAATCACTAATGGAAACGATGTTTCAGGCATGGGGTGTGGAAAGTGGAGACATTGTTACCAATTACTGCATGTACAGACAAGATCAAGTCAAATGAAGGACGCTTTAGTCTGTGCATTCCGAGATGCTCTACAGAGAGATTAGGGTTGCTATTGGCTAATGTGTTGTAGGAAAAAGAAGCAATCAAATAATTTACTGATTTGATTATGATCAATACTTTAAATGCAATATTTGGGATAGTGTGTATGCATGCGCGCTAAATTCCGCAACTTGCATGAAGTGATGAGACTTCATCCATTTCAGGACTATTTCACCCAAACACCATATTTTACTAAATGAACACATGGCCCAACAGCTGGCAGCCTTTTCAACCGAGTACGACTTCATTTCCCCCGGGACGGACATTACATAATGCACAATGGGTGCTGGAGGTCTCCCCAGCCCTCACTGCTCCGACAGCGTGGTGGGGTGTTTTGTTACACCACATTAGATTCTTTCACTAACTGCTGAAGAGGGAGTGGTTGGAAGCCACAAGCTGTTTGCGCTGGTTAGACGTACACTGTCCAGCTGCCGCGTCTACCATCAAAGCTGACATTGTTTGATAGTTAGAACTCAGCTGGATGGTTTATTTGCTATTACCTTTGTCATTGGTTAGGCTTTCAGCTATGCTGGAGTTTAGACTGCAGCTCACAGTGTTGTAGTGAATTAAAAATGTCAGAAATGTGCAATTGTCTACTTATCCAGTGGCTTTTATTTGCAGTGCAATGATTGTCAGGTATGGATGAAAAGGGAAGGAATTGTCAGTAAGGTGTGAAAGCCGTGCTGTTCCAAAAATGATTGTTATTCGTAATGTTACGACCTGACACCTGCAACTCGATGACACACTCGGTGATTTTAACTTTATTACAGTGGCATTCCTAAAGGCAATAGAAAGCCAAAACTTCATTTTGACCTTTTAGAAAACTATCCTCTGTGCTCCAGCCACTCTGAAATGGTGTCTCACAAATGGTGATTTCAAAGAACTGAAAAGACAGGCCAGTAATGATGTGTTGCTCACACCTCTGACAAATATTTTTAGTTTGATTTGTTTTCCTGTCATCAGTTGCCCAATCCTGAGACAGTTATAATGACTGCCGGGGGCTACGTTGTTGATACAGCAGATTAGATGCTGGTAAAACCCAGCACTCACAGTAAGATTTTTCATCTGTAGCCATGTCCCATTTTCTAAAAGTAATTTACACCATGACTTCAGAACAGTAGGCACACAGGGAAGGGCAGTTAAGGACATGAGGTAGCAGGAGGGAGGGCATCATTTTTAATCAGTTTCGGTTAACAATTATTGTGGAGCAGGCACAAGCATCCCCTCTGCAATCCACATTTGCTTGTAATTAAAAAAAAACAAATCAATTGATCCATGTAAACAGAGCCCCTGTAAACACCTGCTGTTGAGTCCTTTGTCTGACACTGTGATATGAGTGATTAAAGTTTAGTCCAAATGAAAGTAATTGTCTTTGCATTTGAACCTTTTATCTGTGCAGAGTACTTTTGGAGTCACGTCGCAAGTCAAAGAAAATCACAGCCAGAGGGATCTTCACTGGTGGCCGGGTGGTGAGAGGCGTGGACTGGCAGTGGGAGGACCAGGATGGAGGCAACGGGAGGAGAGGAAAGGTAGGGTAACAGCCCCTCAAGCAAAAACCTGCAGTTGTGACCTGTAAATATGTACAATATTGATATGATGAAATGCTCAACAGCGAACATTGTCCCATTCATCTACACACACACACACACACACACACACACACACACACACACACACATATTTATATATAATAATATATATATATATATATATATTTATGTGTGTGTGTGTATGTCTGTCTGTCTGTGTGTGTGTCATCAGTGGATAGTCATCAGTGGTTTCTAGCTTATTATCTTCGCTTCTCATTATTTTTTTTCCAAATAACTTTTCACATTACCCAAGAGCTTGTCTGTGTCCCAGTCCCATCCAGGTGTGTTAAGTAAAAGTAAATGGCGCTTGATGCAAAGGTTCAGTGGTAATAAAAAGAAAGAACATTTGTCTCCAATAAATCCCAATTCCCAAGTGAGCTTTAAGCGTGCAGATACATTTCTAAATTTTGCTGAATGAACACCGCTGCTGAAAGATACTGCTGAAAAAATATGGCCAAACTTGTCCCAACTTTATTTCAGAGCAGCACAGTTAAGTGGATAATAAATCCTTGGAGGTAAGGCAGGCTTGGTGAGCGTGCCAGAGGCAATCAGAACCACGTGTGTGCCACTGACGGGAGCATGACCACCTGGGAGGGTTGTGTATAAGTGAAAAAACAAGGATCACTTGCCTTAAACAGTCCTAGGGAGGAAAAAACAATCTTGCATCCCAGGATATGATTTGATTTGAAGTGTGCAGGAGCCTCGACCAAAACAGGAAGGGCACTGCCTGACACAACATTTTGGTAGTATGGACATATAAAGGCGAAAGAGTGCACAAACAATTCACTCCTGTAAAGCCCAGCTAGGTGTGCTGCGCTGTACAGCACTAATATCTCATATCTATCATTTTGCAGACATTTTTAAGTTAAGTAAATTATATTTATCTGTAATCCATTGTATTGCATTCATTAACCAAAATTAGCACCTTGTCCTAAATGACTAATTGAAAATATATTTCTTGATTGTGGTTCTCTCTAGCAAACACAGTTTTGCTAAATTTATACAGCTATGGCGAATAATCCAGATACTCTGCAGGAGGATTCCTAATATTGTGCACAGAGTTTAGGGAATTATCAAAATGTAATTACTAAATTTGTACAGAAACGAACTGAAAAACCTTTATTCCTTAGTTTCTTTCCACTGATCCCTATTCATCTTTACTGAGGCTATTAACAGATTTCCTTGCTGCAGGTTATTCCAGGCTTGAATACCTCATTAGAAAGTAATACAATGTCTGATGAGGTTGCATTTGTTTAGCATACCCTATTTACATTTATACTGTAACTGTGCTGTAAAGTGCTTCTATTTTGACTATGGTCCAGACCCCAGAGTATTCAATTTAAGAGCCCCTCCAGGCAATTTAAGACTTCATTTTGCTGTGTTATTTAATGGCATATCTCATTACGGTTTTATGATGCTGTAAGCAATATGCTTTCCAGAAAACTGCTATTACATGTCCTCCAGCTTAGATGTTGCCTTAGTTTAGCATGAATATTAGCTCCTAAGGCCCATTAATCAATTACCTCTGGAAGGGACCTGAAAATAATTTAACAATTTGATTTCTGTATTTACTTAGGGCAAAGCTTTTAATTAAAGAATTCATTTACTCCACCACAGCTCTTCTCTTGACACTTTCTCAATGTTATGAAAGTGTTGCACTGCTTGTGATCAAGAGAGAATTGTCTAATGTAAAAAAATCCCAAACTTATCTTCCAAATTTAAATAGATTTAGCAGTCCCCCATTCATAGCTCATTGCTTATTTACGCCTATAACCATTTTCCTCAGCTTACAGTGCCCTTCAAAAGTTTTTAGAAAAGCTGTGAGCTGCTACTTACTATAAAAGTCAAGTATGGCATTAGTCATAATGTAGTACAAGTACCAGCTCCAGAAAAACCTGTGTAAAATTTTGGGGGCAGATTTGTTTGTGCACTGTTAAGGGGTACGATAAAGCCGAGGTGAGAACCGTGGTTTAAATAAGATTAATGGCCCAAACCACCATGAAAAAACTATATAAATACAGAAAGCAGCTACTAGCCCTTTACCTTTTATATAATAATAATTTTTGTATCTTTGGAGGAAGGGCAGTGACAGTAATTAATCATCTTTGCTGTTTCCATGATGATAGGAGTGTTTTCTAAATTATCTTCTAAATGTGTCTAGAGCAGTTTCTCAAGTGTTTGCGAATTCTGTAAAAATGTATGTCCTAAATATATGTTGGAGACCTAATTGACATGATCATGAAGAGAAGATGCTTCCCAGACTCACTTAAGGATACCGCATAACTGCAAACCACTGTTTGTATCCAGCTCTTCAGTGGTGGAAAAGTACATGGCTCTTGATTTTAGCAACTTCCTGAATTCATCAAAGATGATTTTGCTGGCCAATTTGGATACTCAGAGCTTTGTTTATTACGCACATGGGGGAAAAGCAGCTAATTCCCTTTCATTGGGGGAAGAAGAGTTAGTCCCCTGAAACCTTTATCAGAACAAAACTGTTGTACATTTTTGGGATGGAACATTATGTGTCAAAGGTTCCTTGTTCTGATAAGTAATATCTCCCACAGGCTCTGTCTCTGTGGTCTGGCTGAACTAGGCTTGTCTTTGTTTTATTTATTTGTTTTCCCCTTGCAAATAAACACAGTGATGGTTGCAAAAGTTTAATTAAAACATTCTTGCGGATTGCACAAGTATTCCCATTTGGTAAGAAAAAAAAGTAAAACAATAAAAGGTTTAGTATTGACTGTAAAAATGCAACGCAGGGAGAATTAAACCCCAGGAATCAAAACCTAATCAAATTTGTTCTTGATAAGTCCCACACCTAATATTTCTCAGCAGAAATAATAAAACTTTCCTTGTAGAGAAAAAAAAAACTGTGATGGTGCATCTGACACTACAGTGTATAGGTTTACTCAACATGTTCTTGCCAGTGACTTTTGCTCTCCTCTGTCACATGCACCATGTTAAAAAAAAAAAGTGCCATAAAAAGCTAATACTCTAAGCCTCAAAGTGCAAACTGGCACTCTTTACTGTCACTGGACACTTCACCTAGATGAGCCCAAGTTCAAGTTTTGTGTTTGTGTGAGACATCTCCTCATCTTTGAGCTTACGTGACTCCAGGGTTGCTGTTCTGTAGTTCAACCTTGACTCTGACCTTCCATTTGAAGGCAGCCAGTGAGAGATAAAAGTTAATTTCCAACAGGGATCAATAAAGTATCATATTTTCTATCATTATGAGGTTTGAAGATGAAAAACTCCTGCTGGGGAAACGACCCCCCTCTGTTTAGTATTATATTTTCACAATCAGTATGCTAAAACCTTTTAGTTTCATGTAAATGTAAATGTGATGTGAACCTCAAAACACTATGCTGTGTCCTTTTTTTTTGTGTGTGTGTGTTTCTCATCTCATCCCTCCTGCTCCACAGGTGACAGAGATCCAGGACTGGAGTGCAGCCAGCCCTCACAGCGCTGCCTACGTACTGTGGGACAATGGGGCCAAGAACCTGTACAGAGTTGGCTTTGAGGGAATGGTGAGCAAACTTCCAGTCTGACCCTAAAGCCCAGTCACTCACACACACTCACACAAACACACACACATACAGACACACACACACACACACACATGCACACACACAGAGCCTCACAAAAGATCAGTTGTCAGGTGGCTTTTGTGTTTGACCGCAGGGTTGAGGCTCTTTCTATGGCTGCCAGGCCTTTGTGAGAGCCACGCTGCCAGCATGAGTAAGGCACTATTGTACAGGCAGCTGGAAGGGGAAGGTATCTGCATGATAAAGGCAATCTGTTCTTTCTGCTTTTTTAGGGGGAGAGAGTGAACATGGAGGTCAACTTTAGTGGAGGGGGACATTGTCTTGGGGTTGTTGCGGGTGCAGCGACACACGCGTCTCAAATGAAAAGCATCTTCCTCATTGGTGGAGACTGCCCTTGCCTTTTTATGAAAGAGGCCAATCGGGTGTCTTGGTTGCATAACAGATTTGTCCTTTGTTATTCTAATAGGTTGAAAGGAAGGTAGACGGCATCTGCCTCTGGATTAAATAAATCATGGATTAGACCCCTCATCTTGACTGTTTTATTTTGGCTTTGTTTCCTGTTAGGACACCGGGCAAATCTTCCAAACAAATACAAAGGCAGTCCAGCTTACTGAATGTTCCAAATGCAGAACGAAAAGTCAACGCCTTTCCCTTTTTGTAATGACTGCTTTTTGCTCGAACCATCATAAGATCAAACATGTCCTGCTGGTTGGGTGCAGTAGGATAGACCAGAGTTATTTAATTTGTCGAGACATGTTGTAGACAGGACTTAAGTTTTCCATCAGTTCAGAGGGACGTTTGCTCTGCCTCACGTTCCACTCTGCCCTCTAACTCTGCACATCTGAGTCATCACAAATGGCGCTTCCTCTCTGTAGCAGTGTAGTGATTCGCTGTCCTGCCTTACCCTTAGGGCACTGATATTGTTGGTATTCAAGACAACTACACCGTCGCTGCAGCTTGAAGTGTGTAAATTCTCAGTTTCATTATTCATGATCGCGCCCCTCTTCTAATGGAATCACCCTGGGTAATTATCTAACCCCATTCCCTCTTTCCCCCCTCAGTCGGACCTGAAATGTGTCCAGGATGCCAAAGGAGGCTCGTTTTACAGAGACCACTGTCCCGTTTTAGGTAAGTAAGCCAGTGATCTGTGTCCACCGTCATTATTGCACCAATTCTCTCACCTACCGTTCTGGTGCAGTGAATTCAAGGGCATTAGGGGAGTTTCACTTGCAGTTAATCGTGTCAGGCCACTAGATGGCAGCACTGCCCAGTCACCCGGCTGCCAAAACCAGTCGCAGGCTCAGGTCATGCAGTTACAGTATTCCAAGAATTCCAGGAATTATTTGTCTCTCTGGATTCAGCACTGCAGTGGAAGCCTCTCATTAGGTTGAATAGAGTCATTATTCTTAGGTAGAAGCACTTTTTATGTGTAGTCCAAGTACTAATGCTTCATCTGTGTTTTGTTACCAAATTGCAACCACATATGCGCTTATCAGATTTATTAGGCTGTATTTATCTAAAACATATTTTCCTATTTGTCTCTCTGTACTCGAGTTTAAAATCACCTGCAGACTCTAAATCTTGATGTGCAAAAGGAGCACAGTTTTCATTACACTTGTACTAATGCAGCTTTATTAATAGACTTGACCTTTATCTCCCAGGTGAGCAGAATGGCAACAGAAATCCCGGTGGTCTACAGATTGGAGATCTGGTCAACATTGACTTAGACCTGGAGATTGTCCAGTCACTCCAACATGGCCATGGTGGGTGGACTGACGGCATGTTTGAGACCCTCACCACCACCGGCACAGTATGTGGCATCGATGAGGATCACGACATTGTGGTTCAGTACCCCAGTGGGAACAGGTGAGTCCCTCGAAAGATTTGGCTCAGATTTACTGGCTTCCAGTGAATAAGACCAATGAGCCTGCTTCATCTCTTCAGCATACATTCCCATCTGTCAAGTTTTATACATCCCTTTTCACCTCAGCTCAGTCAAAAGCCACAAAACACTTCAAAGTACATCTTCACCATAAGATGTAATTATAGTTTGTAACACTTGGCAGGAGAGACTCTCTAAAAATTAGTGGTCCATTTGTAGTAAAATATTTTTAGTCTGAAAATTTTTCAGTCTACTATCACTGTTCATAAAAATTTTATCTCACCACTTTGTCTGACATTTGTTAAAGGTGGATTTTCGAAACAGCATTTTATTTAATTTATTTATTTATTTTTAAATCCCCCTTTATCGCAACTTGCAAATCCTCAAATATTCCATATCACTGCCCAAAATCTATACTTGGTCAGATATTGTGTTTGATGAATTGTGAACAAATTAGTCTGTGTTGCTGTAATGCATTTATTTCTCTATTCTCAGATGGACATTTAATCCAGCAGTGCTGACAAAGGCCAATGTAGTGCGCAGCGGCGAAGTTGCAGCCGGGGCGGAGGGAGGCAGTTCCCAGTTCCTAGTGGGAGACCTGGTCCAGATCTGCTACGACATCGACCGCATCAAGCTGCTACAGAGAGGCCATGGAGAGTGGGCTGAGGCGATGCTGCCTGTAAGAGTTTGAAATATGTTCACACCGATTTGTGCAAATGTAACCAAACTGGGTCTTATTTATGTACATGTCAGTTTAAATGTAATTCTTACATAAACGTCTATAAATGTTTAAAAAAAAAAATAGCCTTTTTTCAATAACACGATGGTTTTACTGATTTTCAAAAAATGTGCCTCTGTCAGATCAAAACATCCACTGGACTGTGGCTCTAAAGGTGTGTGAGTAACAAAACATCATCAAATCTAAACTACACACCAATAGATAGTTTAATTTAAACCTGATGAGTGAAGTCTGTGTAATGTTTGTTACCTGGAAAATCAGAGCTGTTATTGGCATATTTTTTAAAATCAGAACTTTCACTTGCACTTTATCGCAAGCACAAAATTTGTATGCAAGAACCCTCTATGAATTAGGCTCAGTTCATCTAACTGTCTGTGTAATTTTCTGCTGTTCCCTTCACACTTGGCAGAGCCAGTCCCTCATCTTCTTTTAAAGAAACGTTGCCGTATTATTATTATTAACATGCAGAGACACAATTTCACCCCTCAAATCAGTCCATGGCTGTTTTGCTGCCAATATGTTTTTTTTTTTGAATTTATCTTTTTTCAGTCTCAATAAGACATTATTCTTTCCTTATTATGAAGTTTATTCATTGCTGCCCAGCACGCCTTAGGTTATGTAACTCCAGTCTACTCCAATATGCCACTTGTCCCTGCCAAACTGGCCCCCCTCAGCAACTAATGAGCCTTAAAACCCTGAGATGGGTTGTAGCTTTGATCACTAACCACGGCTGTTTGCCGCCCGCTGCTGCTTCTACTGCAGCAGTCTCCATTATTGATGGCATCCTCCAGGACAGCCCCAGACCCGGCTCGACAGACTCAAAGTGCCTCTTTCTCATATAGCCTGGATCGAGATGATATGATTCAAAATTGGAAAGCATTTTGCTCTGCGCTCTCTGTATTGCTTGTATAGATGAGGAATAGACTAGCAAGCAGAGCGGTCTCTTTCTTTCATATCCATCTTCCTTCTCGTGCAAGTGAATGTCCTTTGAATAAGCGGCTTTAATCTACAATATTTTGTTTTTTCTGTCAGTTTTCATTTTCGCAACGAGCTTTGTTTCTTCTCCGTGCTTCAAAAATGCTTTGTGGTATTTTCTCCACTTTATTTTTCCTCCCACCTCTGCTTTTTTTTTTTTTTTTTGTGTATTTTTTTTCGCAATCCCGCGCCGTTTTTCCTCTGCCACATCCAGACTGTGTTACACAAAACATAGCTCAAAGACAACAACCCTCCATATACTAATGAGTTTGTGCAACATTTATCAACAGACCTTAGGCAAGGTGGGTCGCGTGCAGCAAATCTACTCTGACAGTGACCTGAAGGTCGAGGTTTGTGGAACTTCTTGGACGTACAATCCTGCTGCTGTCACCAAGATCGCCCCCTCTGGCTCTGCTGTCAGCAACGCCTCTGGAGGTATGTGTGAAAACGCACCGCTGAGAGAGAGAGAGTGTCATCTTAGTTCTTTGTCCCCACTGTTCCCTCTTTTCTGACTCCCACACTCAAAACACTGTCTGATGTCCTCCCCTTCTTTGGTCAGAGCGTCTGTCTCAGTTGCTGAAGAAACTGTTTGAGACACAGGAGTCCGGAGACATCAACGAGGAACTCGTCAAGGCAGCAGCCAATGGAGACCTGGCCAAAGTGGAGGACATCCTTAAGAGACCAGATGTAGACGTAAGTGTCCCAGCATTTTGGTATTTTGATAAGAGCACCTGCTGGATTTTGATACGAGTTCTTGATGAACACCAAATGATTTTGCCCTTAAACATATACAGATGATCTGAGTACATTGATAATTGGAGCTGGAATACTCCCGACTGTGCTCTGCCCTGCTCTCAGTATATTGAGGAGGCTGAGAGTCTCATAGGAAAGGACTCTGAGATCCTCCCACTCCTGCACCTCTCTCAATCTGAAAAGCATTAAAGCTGGGCCCAGAGGAGGCACCAAGGACCATTGGTGTGCACTGCAGCACAGACCCAATTTACTCTCAGAATCAAGTGGAGATCCATAAACCCCATATGGTTGCAGACTGTGTTCTGACACATGCTATAGGCCAGGGAAAACACCCGTTGGCCACAAGACAGAAGTCTGTGCCTTGTAGAGGTTATGAGAGCTGGTTACACCAAGCCTGCAATACTGTCTTCACTCAGAGCGTGTGTGTGTGTGTCTGGTGTGTGTGTGTCTGGTGTATGTGTGTGTGTGTGTTTCTGGTGTGTGTGTGTGTGTGTGTGTGTGTGTCAGTGGTGAAGGCTGGCCAGATGCCCTACTGCCTTTCAGTGGAATTATTTGCTTAAAGCTGAGCACACTAAGCCTGGCCAAGTGATCCGCCTGCCAGGACAAGAGATGTCTCGAGACTCCCAAAGGAGTCCACATTAATATTTATGCTCTGAGTTTTTGCAGTGCTGCAGTTGGTGATGAAACATGCACACAGAGCAGCGCATGCACAGCCACACATACAAACACTTAAACACACCCTCACCGATCTCATAGCCCCCTCAGGTGATCAGATAATTCAGTAGATGCAGATCTAAACATGAAACACGACATTGTAGCGCAGTCATATTCTCACTCTGACTCTTGATGTGTTTGCAGGTGAACGGGCAGTGTGCTGGACACACTGCTATGCAGGCAGCCAGTCAGAATGGTCACGTGGATGTCCTAAAGCTGCTGCTTAAACACAATGTGGACCTGGAGGCTGAGGTTGGTATGATTTAAAAAAAAAAAAAAAAAAAAATTAAAAAAAATAACACTCTTCTCTCATCCACGTTCTTCCCAATCACAAATGCATCTCTTTATTTTAGTGAATGTCACACAATATGGCAAAAGGTAAATATATAGTAGCAGGCACAACACTGAGCCATGATGATGGTGTGTTACTGTCCCCAGGACAAAGATGGAGACCGGGCGGTGCACCACGCAGCCTTCGGTGATGAGGGCTCTGTCATTGAGGTGCTGCAGAGGGGCGGTGCCGACTTGAACGCCAGGAACAAGCGAAGGCAGACGCCATTACATATAGCTGTCAACAAAGGCCACCTGCAGGTGGTCAAAACACTGCTGGACTTTGGATGCCACCCCAGCCTCCAGGTATCTGCCGCTACGTCTTATTTATCTATCTCGTGACACAAATGATGGCAATTCAGGAAGAAACAGTAAAACAGAAACAAGTATATACAACAGCGCTGTCAAAGATCAGTCCACATTGATTATTGTTGTACACTTTGTGGTTTTGCTGCTATTGTTTGTCCTAATACATTAGTAGAGAGGTCATATTAGTGAGACAGTAATAAGTGACACAAAGTTTCCCATGTAGGATTCAGAGGGTGACACACCCCTGCACGATGCCATAAGCAAGAAGCGAGACGACATGCTGTCAGTGCTGCTGGAGGCCGGCGCTGACGTTACCATCACCAACAATAACGGGTTCAATGCCTTGCATCATGCTGCCTTGCGAGGAAATCCCAGGTATGAGACACTCGACTTCCCGCTTGTCGCCGCTAGCTGTCACACTTATTTGGTGTCTACGAGGGACCAGGGTATGTTTAAGTGGAATCTGTGAAGAATGTGTCCTCAGGATCTCAATAAATGTCTGCTGAATGCTTTGAGAAAAGCCTTTTATATTAGATACAGACACGCTGAATCCTAAATTCTTGCCTCAAAAAAGCTGTGTACATTTCTATTATCCACACTCTAAATTCATAGATAATGAGTAAGGTGGGAAAAATAATTGGTTTTTTTTTTATGCAGTCTGATTGTTGAATGATTCAGCATTGATGCACAGAACTCAGTAACAAGTAACAAAAGTATGGAAATCAAAAGATTGAGCTGCACTGAGAATCTCACCACCCTTAATCAAAACCAAACTGGACTAACCTAGCAATCCTCAGCCCTAATAATGAATGGGCACCAGATAAACTGTATTAGGTTGCACATTTGGTGGTAATTCCACAAATATATTCAGTACTCGCCTTAGTTTGCTTATTTAAACTGAATAATATTTTAACTAATATATTATTTGGTGTTGAATATGCACCGCAGCACAACTGAAAGAGTTTTAACATGAGAAAAAAAGGGACTGTCAGAGTGTGATTATGATTGAGCCGTATAAAACTTTTGAAAATATTTGTCAAAACCAGAACCACCAGGCTTTATATTCTGCTTCTTAGCAGCTAAAGGACAGAGGCCATGGCAGACGCACTAATCTGCTGCTACTAATCCATTACTTAATCATCCCCCGTTGGAATGAAAGATGCAGGCTCACCACCTACAGGTCTAAACTTGGAGGCAGACTATGTTCAGTCATTGACAAACAAAAAATGAAACATTTTAAATAACTGGCAGAGGATCCTATTGAGGCGAAAGACAATTAAAAGCATGGCGAGTTCACGATGTGTGTTTATTTCACAAGTTGTTGTATTTGTTGTAAAGATCGATTTTCAGTCGTGTCCTAAAATGAATATGCAAAAACCTATAGATCAAACTCACGGATTAATCATCTATTCAGCATCTACCAACCATGTTATGTAATACACTACTGCAGCCTTGTGTGGTGCCTTCTCTTCAAATTCTCTTCAAAGTTTAAAAGAGTTGCATATCTAAAATGAACTGACCACCTGATGTGGATATTTCCTCCACAGATTCCACTTAAATTAGAAAGTCGTTAAAACTACACTGTTCACATGTTATCCACCCGTAAACTTCACTTAATTTAGTTTGGCATTGATTGACATCTGAAGCAGGGCCCATAGGCTTCATCTCCCCAACAGATGGTATGGTCTCAACTGACATTAGACTACCTTTGAGGCCGTGAAAGCATCTGTCTTATGTTGACTTTTTTTTATTAGTGTAACTTAATAGCCTAGTTCATTTGTTGTTTGTTTTTACTGTTATGCTTGTCCATCTCCTTGTGTTGTGAGCAGAGGCTGACGTGCAGCTGCTGGCCCGTGCAGCAGCAGCAGCAGCAGCAGCAGCAGCAGCAGCACGCCTTGTCCTTGGCCACTGCTATTTCTGGCTGCCGCAGCTTGCTGCTCCGCACTTTGGCTGTTTTATTCTTGTCTCTCAACCATGAGCACATTAAAGATGGCTCAGAGAGACGGCTGTCTGTATCAGGTTGATCATCCAGGTTCTCTTAAGGTGATGGACATTGACGTTACATGGTCAGCGTTATAGACTGGAGCGATTTTTAGAAAAGTTAACAGCTGCTTCCTTTGCCGTGCATTTTGGGTGTGTATGTGTATGTTTGCACATGAGCGTGGTTATCCCCGGCTAAATGTCATTCCCCTTCACTGGCATTCATTCCTTTGGCATAAGGACAAATGGAATTGAGGTCAGAGGGCTCTGGAACACCTGCCACCTGCCACAAGCCTGGCCAGACCCAGCCCTCCACCTCTGGCACAATGCAGAATAGGCCAGGGCCTGTTCCCTGTGTGGTACACTGATCAAGTGATTTGCAGATTGACATAGACATAAAGAGTAACATATAGAAGAAAAAAATATTGTTCATCAAGGTTAAAAATCAGTTGTCTGGGGATTGATGAAAATTCATAGGCAGATAGATTTAAGTAACATACAGATTGTGGGTCATGATGATGGTATTAATAACAGTAATTATTTAGGACTTTTCAAAAACAAATTATGTAAAAGAAATACAGCTGCTTTAAAAGACAAAATCAGACACTGAATGAACCAGATGGGAATACAGTGTACAATTAACAAATGAAGACAAAGTATGAACATCTATAAATGTGCAGAAAGACGCAGAATATAAAATAATTAAATTTGCGATAAGATGTATTTTGTCCGATCCTCTTTGGAAGGTCGTTCCAGAGTTGATGATGCCTGACATTCTGTAATTAAATGCAATTATATAGATGTAGGTCTATCTGATTGAAATCCACCTTGAGTCTTTTTCAAATTATACCATTAAATTACATAAATAAAATAAAAATCACTTGTAGAACACACACACACACACACACACGCACACACACATGCACACCCACAAATGGCCATATGGTCAGCAGTCCCAGCCTGACTTTGTAGTCCGAGAGGAAAAAAGAAATATTACAGGGCTACTGTGTTGTCTTTTATTACACAGCTTTTAAACTTTAATGAATAATAGTAAATCTATTTAGGGAAGGTCACAAACTGGCAGTTTAAACAAAATTGTTATTCTAAATATTCTAAATTATAAATATTAAAATGCAGTGGGTGTGTAATGTATTAAACCAGGATTCAGAATGTAGGGGAGGAGAAAGCTGGTCCACTGTATAACTCATTGATTTAGAGGCGAAAAGTGCTGTAGTACAGTGTTTTGTGTATCGCGGGCCCCTGTCGCGTTGTGTGCGCGTTGCTTGCTTGGGTCCACGCTCTGTCCCCTTGCCTTCACAGAAACGAAGATATATGTCGCCTTCTCCAGTCTGCCCATTTACTTTTATTTCACGCTCGAGCTCCTGCAATATCAGGGAGACAGTCCGCAAGTCCTAAAGCCCTCGAAAATCTCTCCCTAGGTTGAAGTGAAAGTACCTTGTCTGGTGTGTTTTTAGTGGAGAGGCAGTTATTTCGATTGAGTGCTTAGAGGAATTCCCACTAAAGAATCATATTTCTCAAAAAAAAGTGCCCTTGATGACTGTCGTGAAGAAGTGCTTGAAGTTGGAAGCTAATCAGAAGCCCCTCAGATGAAGAGTGTGACATGAAGTCTTTCTGGTTAATGATCGATGTTACGATTGCTTCCTGATAGTAACTTTAAGAATTGGGTCTGCTCTGTCTCCTCGTGTTTAGATTGAGCACCAGCACAGAATGTTCTGGCATTCGGGGCTTAAACAAGTCTAATCTATAATTTTTCATTGACGCTATAACAAAACAACAGGGAAAAAAGAAATGCTTCCACTTTGTGTTCTTTTATG
Organism: Seriola dumerili; assembly: GCF_002260705.1. Classification (NCBI taxonomy): domain Eukaryota; kingdom Metazoa; phylum Chordata; class Actinopteri; order Carangiformes; family Carangidae; genus Seriola; species Seriola dumerili. The sequence goes on along the minus strand of NW_019174546.1, from coordinate 5,106,906 downwards.
CTTTCTCTTTGTAAGTGATGTAAGTTACCAACGTCAATAGCTTTCAGGTTCAAGTAGAGAGTTTGAGGGAGACGCATAGGAAGAGCCCTGTGGGTGACAGATGAATCTTTCAACTTGGAGTCCCAAACACTGAGAAAAATCAACTCTACCAACAGGGGTGCAGAGGGAACAGGGGAGTTTTACAATATTTCACCTTGTTCATTACACACACACACACACACACACACACACACACACACACACACACACACACACACACACACACACACACACCACAGAGAGTGTGTGTAAAGGCATTCCCTCGTAAATTAGACCTAGTTGTTATGTTTTACAATTGCCAGTAAATTGAAAGTGCTGGTATAACCAGCAGTAACATCTTCGGGAAAGGATTTTCTCGGCCATCCACACTGTGTGTTCTCCCTGTGTGTGTTTACTGCAGCCCCAGCCTGCAAGGAGAGCCTGGCTCGTCTCTGTGTCTTTCCCTCGGGCTGCTAGAAGCCAGTAGCTGCTACAATACTGTAAACAATACGATTAATAGCCCATGACTCATAAACGAGCTCCAAACAAGCCCTGCAGCGGCGGTCTGTACCCTTTTTACGTGTCACCTCCTTGTAATATTTGCCCTCCTCCCTCTCTCATGTAGTGCTCAGCTTTCCTTTAATATGGCAACATACAGGCAAATCCCGTATGCTAATCGCCTCACCTGGGCAGACGGAGGGCTCTGCAAGCATTCACACTGTCCTCCAATATGCAGACAAGTATTTCCAATGTAATGTCAGGACTAATAGGCAGCACCGTAATGGCAGTGTCCTAATGGGGATCACACTTAGATAGAAAACAGTGTTGTGGGTCCATGGGGATAAATCTGTGAGATGGGTCAGATGTTTGCATTTCTAGAGGCTTGCCAATATATTCATTCAATTTTCACCTTCTCTCTTGTTCGTTTCAGACGAGGCTAATCAAGTCAGACTACCGTGATTGAGTAAGACATTACCTGAATAGATTTCATGGTTGTTGGTCCAATGGAAAACACTTCAAATTCAAAAGAAATGTAGAATACCAAGCTGTTCACAATGAATTTAATAGTCAATTCCTATATGTTACACCCACATCCTCAAATCTATTTGAGTAATTAAACAAATTTAGACCAATTATGGAACACATAATTCAGGAGTGTGTTTTTTGTGGTTATGTTGTATATTGTCTGAGTTTGAAAACATGTCATCATGACATAGCATTAAGCGCCAAATTAGGAAGCCAAATGAAAAAGAGAGAGTAGTGAAGGAGGGAGGGAGGGAGGGTGGGGGAGTGGGAGTTTGGTTTTTATCTGCCTGCTTGTTCCGCAGTAACGACGAGTGAATGTGTGAGGCTGTAACTGTTTGCGAGTGTCTGCTCCTGTGATTTGTGCGTTCAACTCCTGTCCTCCAGAGCATCTGGCTCTCATCTACCCCGGCTTGTCCAACATCGCTGCAGGAGGCTTGAGGGGAAGGAGGCCAAAGGGTTTGAGTGTGTGTTTGTGTGTATGTTGCCCCTTATTTATTTCTTGTACTCTTATGGTCGTGTTTCTTCTTTAGAATCCTTTACATTGTCATTTTACCCCTGCTGAGCTGCATTAGCCGTCTCCTTTATTTATTTATTTTTGCCTATTCCCACCCACAGTGTAATTGACTGTTAGCATCCAGTGACAGTCAGTTTAGGAGGTGTCGTAGCAAGACAGCCGTACATTCTCACACAGACATGTGAGTGCTGTGTTTCTGAAATAGCGCACGCAGTCTACCCCCTGCTATTTTTGAAACAGCCATTGATAGTGTGGTCAGAATATCAATCCGTCCACAGGCAGAGACAGGCAACACTCAGTCAGGAAAGGGGACCATACCAAAGTTTTGAAGCAGGGATTGGTTTCTTTATTAGTCAGAAATTAGACATGTTTAACATTGAGCATGACAATCTCCGAACCACTCCAGATGTTGTTGGTAGAGGGAACCCATAAGCCAGCCATCATCAAGTAGTGGCGCGCTGTTGTTGCAGTGATTGTGTTGAAGGCATCTCCATCTCAGCTCCTGGTGTCATCAAAGCATAGCTACAGCTGGTTGAAGGGGACCAAATCCATTCAAGAGGTGATTTGGTTCCATTTTACCAGCTTTAGCAAAGCATTTTGGAATCACTGTTTCAGAGGCAAACGTGGAAAACTGCTGAAGAGAAGTGAGTTGTCTGAAAGGCCGTACTGAAGTAAAGTTTTATCCAAAAAAGCTCCAGAGCAACAGAAAAGCGAGAAAGGCCATGTTGCATTTGAATGTCTTATTAAAATCTGAGATGTGGCCCATCACACCATGTCCACCCACTAGTTGAAACAGACAGTGCTGTATCTCTTTTCTCTCTGCTGCTTTTTTCTTATGCCTGTTCACCTTCACCCACTCTGTGAGACACGCAGGTACATTTAGCACACTACACCCCATTTACCACCACACCAATAACACACAGGTACAGTTGATCAACCTTACCTAACTTTCTCCTTTGCTGCCTCCCAGGCAGCCTATTTATCCTCCTCGCTATCTTTTCAAGTTTTATGCTTGCCCCCCTCCCAGAGAGTGAGAAAAATTGTTCCCTGAGAAAAGGATAATAATAATCTGTGGCAGTGCACTTGAGTCAAATGTCCTGGAGTCATGAAGCAATTACAGGCTCTGACAGATGGGCCCTGCTGCAAGCACGCTGCTGCTCCGGTCACCGAGACGGCCAACAGACAAATGCAGAGGCACAACCACATACACAAGCCCTCTCACTCATACTCCTACTGTAGCACTCTGGGGCTTCAAGTCACAACATTAATTTAAACCAGTCATTTAAGTCCCGGAGACTGATTTGTAGTGCAGAGGGTAGTGTTTGAACAGTGACTGAGGGCAGATTATTTTATGTCTCTTTCCGGGCTCTACAGCAATACACTATTGTAACATTTTCTGCTAAAAATCCATCCTGTGCTAATACAAAAATGATCACAGTAGCACTCGTGTAACAAACATTGTGATTATGATTTTTTTTTTTTATGGTAGTTTTAGTCAATCATAAGATCACTAAACTATTTCAGCTATTAGAGAAACATCCAAACCACCTTTCCTATATTTTAGCCATGCATAGTGCTGTTATACAGTTTTTTTCTTTTTAATTTCACTGCTGGAATATTTTTATATTCCTACCACAAAGCGTTGAGCTTCTCAAGCAACTGTCCTGCGATGTCGATCTTTGCATTAAGAGACGGTTAAGTAACATTTATTTTTAGCCTTCATTCCTAATTAATCTTAATAAATGTTCTTTTGATACTATTTTGTAAGGGGGATTTGAAACATAGTCAGCTGTTATAATTATTGACTTTTTTCTGCCAAGGCACGAAAGAGGTTCTCAGAGTGGCCAGCAACAGCTGAGGGATATACAGCACTGCTTGTAGACAGGATGGAGGTCAACATAGGGCTAGCTTGATATGGCACACCAGAGGCAGGTCTATTTGTAACATACACATGCACATTCATGCTTGCTCACTTACACACACACACACACACACACACACACACACACACGCACACGCACAGTCTCTCAGTCAGTCAGAGTCAGGTGGCCAGGCTGCTCACCTCGTCTAAGGGCCATAACAGGGCAAAAGCAAAGGGGGACGACAGGCACTGAGCATTTGATAATGTCAGCATCTGCTGTGTTTGTCACTCAGACAGCAGGTCATTGCTATTGAGGGCCTGAGAGAAACATGCAGTGCAAGCCATTCACTCCTACACGCCTCTTATGTCTTGACAGGAAAGAGCTAGATAGACAGAATATCATGCAGATGGGTCTGAATGGTGGAAAAAATGAAAGAACTGATGACTAAAAATGGAGCTTCATTCAGATGTTCTCAAAAAAAAAAAAGGAAAAAGAAGATTTTTCCACCTCACATCTGAACTGAGGTGACCTTTTCTTATTCGTCTATTTTTAAAGCTGGATTATTATAAACTGATTTGATCCTATTTAGCAGCTGTTAAGGAATCAATAACTCATCAATTCAGCCTTGTGTAAATTGTTGGGAATTTGATTCAAGCCCAAAGTATTTCCCTTTAGAACATTTGAGCAGGACTTTTGTTTTATTCTTCATATATCAAATACGACTTCTTTAGAGAATTCAGGATTTATAAGTTACACACTATTTTTTTATTTACAACTTAAAGGTTTTTCACCAATGTCAGCAAATTGGGTTTAAAAAAAAAAAAAGAATCAGTATTGATGTCACTAATGTCACCTCAGCTCAGATATTTCTTGTATTCAAGGCAAAAGGAGTAAGTCAGCCCTACACTCTGCACATTTATCAGTCCAGAACGAAGTGTCTTGTATTTCAGTAGAATAGAGCTGTCCTATGAGAGTGGCATGCGTACGCTTTTTAATTGCTCCACTGCGGGAGAAATTTTGTAGGGACGGATACATTCCAGCCCGCAGCCGCTAACAACATTCATTGTAATTTAGGAAAATAAATCTAATTTGATGAAGGAGCACTTTATATATGTAGCCACTGTATGTGTTTTCGTTTCACAATATCATTGATCATCCTTACAAGGTTTAGTGTACAGTGAAATTACTGTTATAAATTTGTATTCAGTATTGTTAAGGCACTGATGAGCTAATTTGTGTAGAAGTATCAAAATGCACTGGCAGCTTATTTGCTTGTATTAACAGTCTCATTTGTTTAATGTTTATTATCTCTTCCGTGTGCTTTTTGAAGCTGGAGTCGGGAAATTACCTTTAGCAGAGCGGTGACTCTATATTAAAGGGGTTTAAAGAGAGGTAAACCTGTGCTAAAACTGGTACAGGCCTTATCTATGATCCATGGTCAGGCCAGAGAGAGGGTCAGAATAGGTGAAAGTGCTAGATATGAATAGCTCGCCATGCAAACTGCTCCCCACCTCCCCCCCTGGCTTCATTTCTCTCTGTGCCTCTGTCCATATTCTGTTGCCTTTATTTGTTTGAAGCAGTCGACAATTGGAATCAGCTGACAGGCCAGAGTTGACCCTGATCCTGCATTGTCACTTTTTGATGGTCTAATCTGACTGCCATGCAGCCCAGCAAAGCATTTGGCAAGCATAGCAAACGTGAACAATGAGAGCAGGAATCGAGGGGGAGGGAGGGGAGCACGGGGCAGCCGGGTTGATGTGGGGTGGGGGTGCGGATAAGGGCAGCGGCATAAAGGCAGGGCAGTCATAGTTAAACACACAAGATTGTTAACATGGAAGCCATATGATACAGCATTAGGATAGAGCCAGCTTGTGGCAGCAGCAGCAGCAGCAGCAGCAGCAGCAGCAACAGCAGCAGCAGCAGCAGCAGCAGCAGCAGCAGCAGCAGCCTCAGTGCCTCTTCATTCTGCCTACTCAGCAACTATTTCCTGCTCTTTCAGTTGCATGTTTAAAGAAAAAAAAAAAAAAGCCAGCAACAGTGGCAGAGTTTTGGTCCACTTCACTTTGCTTTCCTTTCCCCTTGAGCCATGTGGAAGTACTGGAAAAGATTATGGTATTAATGAACAGGAGCAGCTCCAGCATACCGCTCTCTGCTTGCTGAAGTTGGTGCTAAGTTGCCGCTGGCTGAATTTCAAGGGCTGTAATGCAGTAAAATCACCCAATAATGAAAGGAGGCCCTGTTCATATGGCAATGTCACAAGGCGACCCCTTTGCCCATAGTTGGTGTAGGTGGCGAAAGTACTGTCCTAAACTCATGCTGCTCAGAGCGAGCCCAAAACATGATTGTTATCATTTATGCTAACTTACATAATTGTCCAATGAATTGTTGGATTGAATTGTTGTTGTTCAATTGCTGGCATATCTTGGATGAGAGATTTTTATTGGCCAAGTCAGCCAATTTGAGAAAGCAGTAAGTTCCCTACAGCGATTATTGCTGCAGTGAGACTGCCCAGAGACAGTATATCTAATGTATGAGCCTCACCACTCACATTCATGCTCCCTTTACCTCTCTCTCTCCCTCCCTCTCTCTCTCTTTACTTTGCTTGCTATTTTCTCTCACACCATGATCACAGCCATATTAACAATTTGCAAAGCACAAACATATCCTCAGACAGTGCTGTCCAGCATCATTTTCCCAGAGCGAGGACTCGCACCTCACCAAGAATACATACTTCTTTACATTCCATAGCTATCATATGTTCATATGGGTACATAAAGAAGTATGTACACCAAGGAGGTAATCTTAGGTATGAAATTTTCTCACCTTTTGCCAAGGTCAGGAAGTTATGAGCAGAACATTTTTCCTCACCGTTCTCTCTCCCAAGTATGGTAGTCTGCACCGTAAGGTGACTTTGAGTGTAAATTCAGTTCAACACTCAAGGCTTTCCTTTGGTTGCCATGTAAGGCTGAACAGCCAGTCCCCCCGCCCCTGAACATAACAAAAGTTTTGCAGTCCATACCATAGTCGACTGTTACAATGACCCCCGCTGTCCTCCAGACAACTGGGAGAAACCAGGAGGATCAGGGGAGGAATACAGCTCCCCTTTTTTTTTTTTTTTTTTTTACAGCAGTTAGAAGGTGGTCTTTTTCTCTTTCCAGGAAAAATGTTGAGATTAAGGGGTTGGACAAAAAACAGCAGCAAAGAAGAGAAGAGTTTTCTCCTTGATAGAAAGTCCTTGGTGTAAGGTGCCTCTGTGTGCACCTCGTCTTGTGTGACGATCATTTGCTGTGTCCTGGGAGCAGAGGTGCACCTATAAGCTGAATGGCCCCGCTGACATACTAAACATTTTCACTTCACTCCTCCCACTGCTCTTTCAGTGAGTCTCCCTCACACCATCTCGTTCTCTTATTTCACCCCCCCACCCCTCCCACCCCCCACCCCTGTATCCTTTCTCCTTTCCCACCTCTCACTTCGACCAATATGTACCCCTCTCTTGCCTGTCGCTCTTGTGTCAGCGACGTCCCCAGTTGCTAGCTGGAGCGGTTGCTGATGTTTGAAAATGAGGGTGATCCAAGTGGAACAGGAAGCTATTGTCACCTCCCACCCCACCCCCCACCCCTGTATCCTTTCTCCTTTCCCACCTCTCACTTCGACCAATATGTACCCCTCTCTTGCCTGTCGCTCTTGTGTCAGCGACGTCCCCAGTTGCTAGCTGGAGCGGTTGCTGATGTTTGAAAATGAGGGTGATCCAAGTGGAACAGGAAGCTATTGTGAGCAGGATTTGGGCTTTAGGCGCAGAGGCAGGCCATAGGTCACATGAAGGCGCTAATGCCCACTCAGCACTTGTGGATTGGTCCTGGTCATACCCCCCACCCACCATCAAAACCACCTCTCTCTCTCCCTCTCTCTCTCTCTCTCTACCATCGTTCTCTCTCGCTTCCCACACTGTTTTTATGGTCATCTTTTCTCACTTCCTCTTTCCTCTGATCAAACCTCACCTGTCTGTGTTTACAGTGAAGCCAGCTGTTCTGTTGCAGAGGGGGTGGAACAGATCAATAACCATTTGCATGGTAGTGAGAATTATTCAGCAAGCCTCTAATGAATCTTTGCCCCAGACCAACACATTCCACAAGTCCACACTGCTTCCAACCACGCTAAGCTAGCCAGTAGGCTGAATGCTGAGGCAACGGGTGTAAATCGAAAAATGGATTAGGGGAGACCAGCTTAGGTTTGAGTTTGGAGACTGGGTGGCAGAGAACTGAATAAATGGGAAAAGTGGTGCAATGTTTTTGCAGTGGAAGGGTTTGGAATAGTAATGAGGGGAGGTTGAACTGGAGGTGACAGTTGTTCTCAGCACAAAGATAGGGTTGGGCAGGTGGATGAGCCGGGTCCTAAAGGTGTGACGTCCTGTTTAGGAAATGTCACAGCCACCCGAGAGGGTGAGCAAATAGGACGGAGAGGGGGTGAAATTCCTTCCTAGACTTAGCGGAATGGAGGTTGGGGAACATGAACTAGCGAATTAGCTCAGTGGTTGTTGTGTCTGTTCTGGTTTGGGCGATAGTACTGCAGTACTGTGTGCCCTGCATGCCCTGCCTAGCCTATAGCAATCCGTTACAGAGAGAGAGAGAGAGAGAGAGAGAAGAAACTGGGTTACTACCCTAAGTGCTGTGGGTTCAGCCAGTGACACACATCTAGTCAGCCAACCATTGCTGCCCAACATCCCCCCCCCCCACCCATCCTCACCTTCCCCCAACCCCACATCTGTGTTAATACACTTCTCACAGCTGTGTGCCGTCAATCCGCTTTTCCCCCTGTTCAGAACTCCCGACCTGCCCGCTGTTCATTATTCTGATGCTTCGTCATCCCTCTGGTCGCCAGATTCCATCCTTCCACCCCAATCAGCCAGCCTTGAGTTTAAAAGTGCGACGTGTCCTCAAACTTACCTCCCATCAATTAAGAATGCCAGTGACCTCCCCCGCCCCTCAGTTTAATTGAAAAGTGGTCTGGTAAGACCAAGAAAGAAGGAAAAAGATATTTTAAAAAAAGACAAAAATAACACATTAAAAAGTCCCAGTAATTATAGTATCCTTAGTCATGGTGGCAAAAAACATCTTGGAAGTTGTTGGATGCAGAGGGCGAATTGTGCATAAGGGAATGTCGCTCCACACCAGTGCAGGTCTGAGTTAACGAGTCCGTCATTAGATAGCGGCAGGGCTGCAACCATGAAGCCTAATGAGCCAAAGAGCTCTGCTGCTGCAGCATGTCCGGCCAGTGCCAGGAACACAAGAGAGAGAGAGAGAGAGAGAGAGAGCAAGAGCAAGACAAGAGAGGGAGGGAGGGAGAAAGAACAAGATGAGAGAGATAGAGTGGAGAGTGCAAAAAACAGGGCTAAAATCCATGTGGACCATAGCAACTCCCCAGCCTCCCTTTCCCCTGTTCAACCTCCTCCTGCATCCTCTTCCTCTCCATACTTTTTTTTTTCTTTTTGTAAAGCCTTTATTTCTTCCCTTCTTCTAAGACAAGAGGAACAAGAGAAGGAGGGAAAAAATGCCCAAAGGTGTTCTCTGGTTAAGTTCTGTCCCAGTGCTGCTGCTGCTGCTGCTGCTGCTGCTGCAGAACAGTACATTCCACTCCCCCTTTCGACTACGCGACTCACAGGCAAACCATGCGGTTAATAACTGATCGCATCCGAAGAAGAGAGAGGGAAGAGACGGGACAGGAGACGTCAAGGCCCGTCAGGGGGTAAACTCCGTCCGAAAGCGAAGGAAGAGCATATATTACCTGTCAGATCAGTTTCTTATCTGAGCCGCTCCTCCCCTCCTCTCATCCTCTTCCCGTAGTGAAGAGAGCCATAATGACCTAGAGAGCGCTCCAGCTGCTGCAGCCATCGTGTGTGCCGGGTGCACGCCTGACTCGCTGAATCAGCTTCTATGATTGGGGGGAGGAGGGGTGGTGGCGGGCGGGTTGAGTGCCAGAGTCAGGGAGGGGAGGATGGGGAAAGGAGAGAAAGCGGGCATACATACACACACACACACACACACACACACACACACACACACACACACACGCACACACATATGCACGCACAACACATGCGCACACATTCCCACACATTCCCACACAAACACAAGTCATACCTTTAGAAGAGGAAGATGTAAAGCTGACATGAAGAGCTGCCATTTGAAAAAAAGGGGGGGGGGGCAGAGAGAGAAGAGGAAGAGAAGGAGGGGTAAAAAAAAAATTCTGCAGCACTCTCCTCTCCATCATGTGCATTCTGAGGGAGAGAGCTGGGAGGATGCCCTGGTCGGTGGAGGAGGCAGAAAGTATACCAACCGTCCTCCCACCCTGCCTTTTTCTTATTCCATCGACACACACACACACACACGCAGCCCCAGAGCTTTATCCTGCTCCTAAAATGCGCTTTTATTATTCAGTGGAACTTTATACAGCAGCTTAGAAGAGGGAGTTTACTGAATGTTTGAGAGCAGAATTGTGATAGAGGTATTTAAAAAAAAGAGGTGTCTGTGCCTCTGCGGTAGAAGACAGCTGTACTTTTAATAGTCCCTCGCGATCCATGCAAATTTGATTACCATTGTCAGGGACTAGAGATGAAGGATATTGCAAATCGTTTTGGTATTTTTGGTGTTTAGATTTTTTTTTTTTTTTGCACTTGTACGTCTTCAGTATGCAGTTTATGCATTCTTGGAATTGCACTACCAAGGGTCACCTTTTTACTCGGAAGAGATCACGCAGAGATGCTGCTGCAGTTGGGAGGGCAGAGAGCACAGGACAAACACAGTGGCAGCAAATTAGGAACAAGAGGCCAACCAGACAGCGGCTTCGCACCCCACAGTGCGAGGGCTAAGCTAAACGGTTAGCACTTTGTGGGAAGCCAAGCATGTGAAACATGCCTAGGCCCCTGTTGCCGGGCTGCTCCTGTGTCTTGTCTCACCACCTCCCTGACCATATTTAGTCAAGCAGTGCAAAAAATAGTTCCCGCTCCGCTCCGCTCCGCTCCACTCTGCTCCTCTCCTCTCCTTGCCTCGCCCCCACCCTCTTCTTCCATATCCCCCCCTCAGCAACTGTTGGCTACAGGCTCCGGGAAGCCTTCCCTACGGCTCCCTGCCTATCGATTCCACCGGTCTGGAAGGAGAGAGGAGAGTTAGGCCAGCTAGCCCCTGTTACCATTTGCTGCGCTATTTTTAGTAGCTCCAAATAAAGTGGTCTCTCGTGCTTCCACTTGTATATTCTTGATTCCCCCCTCCCCTGCTTTACATCCTTCACCACCAACTCCACCGCCTCCTCTGATACCACCCCCTCACTCTCTGTGTCCTTTTGACCCCCCCCCCCGTCTCTATCATTCTTCTTTTTAAATAGAGCTGGAACACGCTGCTTATGGTAGAGCTTCCGTCTGCTCACCTCTATACTTAGAATAACTGTATATGCGAGAAAGGGAGGAGAGAGTAAGGCTGAATGTGTAGCGCAGAGAAGCAAGGAGGGTGTTAGACAGCAGGAAATATTATTGTGTTTTCCCATTTATTTATTTATTTATTTATGCGGCTTCTGGCAATGCAGGGAGACAAGTGGCAGCCTCACCTCTGAGGCACTGAAAAGTTTGGGCTGCTTTCTCTCCTTTTTGAGCTCTCATTAATTTTCAAGTGTCTTTTTCAAGCTTTCCCGAGGCGCGGCCACTGAAGAATCTGTTTAATTAGTTGGTCTCATCACGGGGCACATCTATACTGTACGGAAGCAATGTCCTCTGTGCCCTCCTCTCTTTTTCACTCTCTCCTCTTCTCTCCTCTTATACCTCAATGACAGCACACAAGTCCTCTTACTTACCCCACCTGCATTTTAACTGCAGAAAGCCCCAGGATGTGTAAGCCTATGGTTTTGCACACCAAATATGCTTTTTAATAAGGTAATCACGTGGAAACCAGACTGTGGCATTTCACTTGTAATGAATGAGACTGTGAAAACTCACAAACACCCTGAATGCACCATGAACATTTATCAAAGTGTATTTTCATGAGCCAGAAAAATGTCACGCACTTCTCTGGTCGTTGATTTGATAAGCCTTTTAAGAAGCTCACAGTCATTCTGCCCTCACTCACAGTTATATCTCAAGCCTTTGCGGTGGAGATAATTCTGCATAGATTCAAGTGTGCAATTTAATTAATGTATTGTCACTGCAATTTATAGCTTTTCGATTACATTATCTTTACGGCTGTTACAAGAATTGACCATTTGTGAGATAAAATGGATTCCCAGCTAATGTGTCTGCTCAAAACTTGACCTTACATGGCCAATCAAAGTGCAGATTTGCAGCTGCATAAATGGCAACTGTAAATGTCCACCTGTTATTGCACTACAGTCTCTACATTTTCACTCCGCTTAAAATTGAACCTGGTCTTTTCATGTAGTGTGTAAATTTACACACACAGCGGATGCACTCACTGTGCATGCACATTTGAACTTGTTGTGTGTTCATTCTCTACTCTGTTATAAGCCACAGAAACCATAACCAACTGTCTGCATAGAGGATGCCCTTGTGTGTTTTGTGTGGGTCTCCACCCTCACTGTTCCAGCCACCCAACCCACCAGTTTAATCTCAATTACAACCCGACATCCCATCTGCCCCTGAAACTCAGCAGCATGGCTTACATCTTCCCTCCATGATGAATAGCGCGGGGCTGAATGTTTAGCTGAGCAGTTAATCGATCAATAAGAAAAGGGTCTACTAATGGATGTGCATTGTTTCACTGGATGGAAGGGTGGAATGGGTGTTTCTCCCCTATGAGTGCCGCTTAAGACGTACCCCCATTCAAATGAAAAAATAAATAAATGATACAGGTTGGCGTGAAATCAGCCATTAAGTTTTTGTGATGTTTTATCTTCTTCAGAAGATGCATCGTGGGTGGAAACAAATTCAACATTAATCAGCTCATTTCAGGTTTTTTGGAGAATATTTGAAGCTATTCTTTTCATGTTGTTATTTAGGAATTGTCCTCCAAACTGATCTGAATTAGGTACAAATATAAAACAACTGATTGCAGTAGTATTCACCCTCCACATACAGTTTTTCTGATTCTAAGCCATCAGTGGTGAAGCTAGTTCTTTGTAGAAGTTTTACAAAAGAAAATAGAGATCACCAATTTTTTATTCTTTTTTATTTTTTATCAGTGTATGATAAGGGATGTTAGATCAAACACAAGTCTATGTAGAAGGCCCAGCACTGGTTAATCAACCTGCGAATGTTGTGATCGGTAGAAATCAAACACTTCACACAGGCAGCAACTCCATAAAGCACGATGGTGGCAGCATTATGCTGTGACGATGATTGTCTGCAGCAGCCTCTGGAAGGATTGTAATCAAACATTTGTGGCAGGACTTTAAAGTGGCTTGTTACTCATGGATCTCATGCAGCATAACAGAGCTTGGGCAGTTTAGCAAAGGAGAATGGGCAGGGATGAGGGGAGGCAGTGTCCACACAGAGCAATTCGCAAAGAGTTGAGGCTGTAATTGCTGCCAGAGGTGCCTCTACTAAATATCGACTTGAGAAGGGTGAATACAATCAATTACTTTGTTTTTTTTATTTGTTCTTAATTAAGATGAATTTGTAGTGATTTGTTTTCACTTTGACATTAAATTGTCTTTTTATTTCTAAATTAATTTCAAAAAGCCTGATTGCTTCCGCTGTGATTGGAAGTTGTATAAGTGTAAAATATGGGAAAGCCCAGGTGTGGCGTGGACGATATCTTTTAAGAAGCATTATATATTCTTGGTTGATAGGCAGTCCTGGTGAGAGCTCATCCCTCTGAGTTTACTAAATTGAGAGGTAAGTCTCCTTTCGAATTGAAAAGGTAAAAGGTTTGTTCAGGGAATTCTGGTTAGCTTTAGATGGTGATGACACCCCTGTTTTTTCTTTGAGCTTCAAGCCTGCTGGTAAAGTCTTGGTCGGTCTTTCAGCTTGTCTTAATTCCTCCTTTCTGTGTGCCTGCCCACCAGTCAACATCATAGAGGGATTAGAGCTACTTCTAATGAGTCCAGTTTGTGCTTTTTTTTTTTTTTTTTTTTTGAGAAAATCTGCATGCTCCTCTTCCATCAGCCCGGCTCTTCCTCGTGCTTACTTTATCTCTCTCGTCAGTTCCTTTCCTCTCCCTCCCCCCACACCCCACTCTCCTGTCCCTCGCCCACCCCCCTCGCCGCCGCCCCCGCCGCCCCTCTCTCCTCATCCCTTTACACAGTGCATCATTTGAAGAGGTGAGGCTGTTGAGCACTAGGAGGAATAAAAGTGATTTATGAATGGGCCAGCCTACCTGGGTGCTGGAGGGGGAAGCCAGTGGCTGTCAGGCTCTCTGATCCAGCAGCCCATTGTTCCCTCTAGCCTCACTGCAGGGGAAGCTCCTCTGCCTCTGCTGCCTCTGATCTTTTACCGTGCCTTACTGGCGCTGCATGTTACCATTAAGTGACTCCCAAACTGCACAAATACCTATGCACTGCAGGGGCGCGTATGTGTGTGCCAGACCATTTTCTCAGAGGCACACACACCCGCAGCACACTGCTCGCAGTCTGTTTATTCGCATGCCACTCAAGTAAATGGCTGCATGCTCGTGCACAGATTTAATTATTATGCTTAACCTGAATTAGTCTTTTATGATTTGAAGTTTTAATTTTTCCAGATTTTAGAAGTTAACATGGGTGAGGACAACCAGATGCACCGACCAGCAGCAACCTATCGATAAAATAAAGAGAGGTGACAGGAAAGGTTTTGTAGCTGCTGAGGACAATGTATGAGTTCCTCCTTGTCACCATATGCTCATATGCAGATACACACCGTACACACACATTCGCACAATACGTGATGGTAGAATATTGTGGTTTTATAGGGTAAAACTGAGGAATGACATCACTTAGGCAGAGTGATTTGGCTATTAGTTTTTGTGTGTTTAGCCACTGTGTGTGATCGCACCATGTTTACTGAGTAATATATGATAATTCCTGATGGCAGGAAGGTGGACGCGATAAACTTGGTGAGAGGAAATGGTATACACAGGTGCTCTGTTGTAATTCATTAAAAGATAAGTGATCGCAGAGATATGTCAAAGTAACCTTTGGAATCCAGATGAACTGCACTAAGAGAGTTCCTGTAGCCCACAATGGGAGGTAATATCCTTATATTGGACAGTTATTATAACATGCTCTATGTAGTCTGGAGAGATTTATCCCACTGATTTATTATTTATAATTACATGTCTCCTTAGTATTATTTGTTGTTATCATCTTCAGTTGTTCAATTAGACTCTGCATTATGTTGCTGTAGCTTATTCTAGTTAAATTACTGACTGAGGAGTGCACCCATTAAAGATGTAGTGCAGTGACAGGTTCATTCAGTGAGCCAGAGTACCAGTTTGCTGCAGCATGCGCTGTGACTTAATTGAAAAGTCCCCCAATCCTAGAATCCCTCCCAGTGTCCACCTCTCTATGAGCTGGGACCGGTCCAACAGATCAGCCAGAGGACAAGCTGATACAAGCCTCAATCCCCCTGTGGCCAATCAGAACGCCCACACTTCCTCCTAGGGCTGGGCCAACGGTGGCTCTGAGCCAATAGATAAGCTCAGCCATGCTGTAATGCTCTGTCTGTCCTGTGGCATGCTGAAACATTGAGTCCTGGCTGCTATGTTGCTATAGCACATGTTGGGAGAGGGAGGGGTGGGGGTAGCAGAGGGAGGCAAGAATGGATGGATAGAGGGGGAAGAGAGGGAACGAGGGATCGAGGGATGGATGCATGAAGGGAGGGAGAGGGAGGGGTGCATCCCTTACTGAAGGGACTCAAGGACATAAAGAGCTTTTGGGAAAGTGACTATAGCATGCAAAAAAGAAAAGCTTGCATTGTGAAGCCGCCATACGCACTGATAGTATGTTTTTCGCCCACTTGCCAAACCTAGAAAGAGCAGGATTTATTTGTGGCACTTTAAGTGCCTCAGCAATGCAGGTAATAAATATGACAGAGCAAGGTGATGTACTTCCACAGCACAGCTGTCAGGCATCTTTAATATTTTCTCCCCCTATTTAAAAACAAATGTAGTTTATCTATTTACCTGATGTACTCGAATAAGTAATAGAATTTGTTTGGGCTTTGGATGGTACTTTAACGTCAGTGATGGCAGTTGGGTTTGTGTTTTTTTTTTTTTTTTTTGAAACACTGAGAAGCTTGCTGCATATTTCTTAGCTGAGTGAACTCATGTAAAACCTCATTACAAACCTTGCAGTATACTTAAAATGGTTTCACTCAACACAAAACTTATGACAACACATCACTCACACATCACCGCCTTTTTCCTGCTTTGTTCCTATTATATCAATCTAAGACTGATAGCATAATATAAGTATTAATGTCATCCTGGGTTGTTAGGGATGCCGCCATGCTTTTGTGATCCCATGCCGTCATGCTTTTGTGATCCTAATCCACATATTGAGTATCAATACCAAGTGAGATGTCATATTTTTAAATGAGATTGTCGAGCAAGCAATCTTTAGAGAACCATCGGAAATGAATCAGACTTTACATATCAAGTAGTTGAATAAATTTTTAATACAGTGACAAAATAATTTAAGGAATACTTGGTTGCACACACAGATGATTCAGCAGTTTTGAATTTGTAAGAACAACAGTGCAGATATCCTTTTTCGGCACTGTCAAAATGCAGCAGACCAGGGGACCAGGGCAGCTTCAGACTTCAGACTGTGTGATATGTATGATCAAATGTGGGCAGAACCCATGCTTATTGTCCCATGTCCAGTCATCTACAATTTTTGTCACTGAAAGGGGTATTAGTACCTTAATGTACTTGAGGGACACATTCAGGCCGACGTTCACATCTAAACCAAGCTATGCTGCTGAATAATGCAGGCCATGTTGCCCTGGTAACCCGTACGGACATCCATGTCAATGGCTCCCACGTAAATGAGTTATGACAGGTCAGAGAGGCTAAGGATTTGTGTTTGTGTCTGTCGGTGAGCTCATGCCCGAGTGTGTGTGGATTCTTGTGTACAAACATGTAAAGAATACTGAGGAAAGTCGGCGACAGCAAAGCACTTGCTTTGTAAAAAGCCATTACATTATTGGGATTAGGCAGAATAGCTTATGTGGGAAATATGCAGGAGAAAACCTTCATTGTGCTATCTGTAGAATCATGGGTCCGTGTGGAATACATTCAAGTTTCTATGGAGCCTTATCTGTGTAATGTACAGTACATTCATACAAGCTCCATTCCCCCACCATTAACAAGTTGGCTGTTAGACATTTTCTCTTCAGCTCTGGGGCATATGGCCTGTTGTCTCAGTGCTTAGAGGAGGCAGTAGCTGATACAAGGCCCTTTGATCCCCATTATTTCCCACTGCAAACAATGGATTTTAATTACCAAATCGCTCTTTCAGCCACAGCTTCTTCCTCTGCATATGTGCCTAGAAGTGCACTGCCAAAGAAGTCAGACTCATCAGCTGCAATATGGCAGCTTGTTTGTGTCACTTTGGATCTGGTCTGCCAATTACTGTGGCAGAGCATTTGATGATGTGTTATCCTCGTTTTGCCTCTGTGTTTAAGGGGAGATACTGTTACTGCTGGCTTTCTGTGTGTAAAGGGACCCTCGCAGTTACAACATACAGAGATGGAACACTTAAGGCTGGTGTGTGAGTGTAATGTGTTTGCGGGGGCAGGAAGGTGGGAGGCGGTCCAGGGAGTGAGGGTTGATTTAAAGTGGTAGATTTGCCGTGAGATCGTAGATCACGGGAGCCTCTCAGACTGTCTGCCCATATGGTGACAGTGTGGCAGGCTGCTGAGTGGCTGTCGATCGAAGGACCTTCAGAGCGGCTGAATTCTCCGCCGCTCTGCAAAAGCCCAGAGTCAATCCCTCGGTTCTGTTTACCGCTCCGTACCTCTGTGCGGAAACACCTGCAGTTAATTTCACCAGGCAGGAGTAAAAGTCTAGTTTTGCTGCAAAGAAAGGAACTATATAATCACAAAATGGCCAGTATCACGGTCCCAATAAAAGAGTCATTGTCAGTCACATTGGCTTCACAGATGAGAGGTTATTTAGATGATGTTAGATGAGTGAGCTCATGCCTTTAAAACCTGAAAAAGATTCAAATAACAAGTAAGTAAATAAGAGGAAGTCTACTAGCAAAAAAACCAACCCCAAAGCCACCAAAAATGCCCAAAGACAATTTTGCTGTAGCTTGTAACTTCGGTACAGGAGTTCCTTCTAGTGACTGTGACATAGCTTCACAAGGTATTGATTAACAGCATCTCTGCACTGTAGAAAAACACAGATGGAGCATGTGTGATGTTACCCATAGGCTCCTGGAGGGATGCTTTGAAGCCTTTGTCATCACCATCATCATTAAGTACAGTATTTTAATGGGTTTCTCACAGCAGATACAGGATGGACACAAAGACATCACACTCATCAATAAAAAAAATATTACATATACATACTTATCGACCTGTAGGTTTCATTTTCATGGATTTAATTTCTGCATCACGGACAGAGAAAAGCTGTATTTGTTGCAGGTCATATGAGGGGGGGCACTGATCCGTAACATCTACCAGAGGGCAGTTTGTCGAAAAAGGGAGTGAGCAGGTCTAAGGGGTCACAGATGATTTTCTTTGCTCTGTTAGCAGCTTGTTTGAGAAGCAATGACTGTAATAATAGGCAAGAGAGGCCAGTGAGTTTGGATGCTCCAGTGACAGCGTACTCCAGTCTGTTTGTATCTTTGGCTGACAAGTGATGTGAGCTACAGTTTTCATTTTCTGCGCTCCGGTTTGTATACTTTTGTCCTACGTCAAGTCAGCCATTGAAAATGCTATTACCAAATCCTGTCGTGTGGTTTTGTCACTTTTCAAGTTGGTTATTTGCACATTGTCAACGTGTATTCACTCTGTCAAGTCAGTTTCTTGTAAGTCCTTTTCATACAGCAGGTTAATTTCAGTTCAGTTTTTTTTTTTTTTTTTTTTTTTCCAGCCCTCCTTAGATTCGTATTCGTATTAGACTAAAAACCAATGTAGAACATATTATGTTATGTTCCAGGCTTGCGCACAAAGTGATGTTCAATAATTACATGGTTGTTTTATGGGTAATGATGCTATTGAGGAATTCTTCTATAGAGTACGTATGATTTAGGTGTCTCTTTATTCTAATATAATCTGTATGTCCTTGCTTCTTCTTTTATGCCATTTCTCACTTTTTAGGTAAAAGGATGTATATTATAGCTATTATAGCTGGTGCAGAAATGAGAATGAGAGTTTTTCAAGGTACTGAGGAGAATAAAGTGCAAAGGAAGAGTAGCATGGGAAAATAATTGGGTCATCTCGAACCAATGGGACATTAACGCGCCATTGGGCTTCTCTGACTGTCTTGCTGCCTCCTTCTTCATAAATTGCTATGAATCAGGACACCCCATAATACCGGGTGATTTAAGGCTAATTAGAGCTAAGCCTTTATAGGCTTGCACCTACTTCCTAAATGGACAGACAACTATACCTGAGAACATATGAAAATGCACCTGGCGTCTCCTAAACAACCTTCAAGCCAGCAGCAATAGCCATAGTGATAACCAAAACATCATAGAAATGCACCCCTTTCCCGTCTTTCCCTTCCCGGTTTATGCAAATAGTCCTTAATAAAAGCATGCTCACTCAGGGGCCTCAGGTACAGGCAAGCAGGGGAAGGTCACATTGTAGGGGAAATTATTCTCCTCACGGCATGGTAATGAAAGCCTTTTTTTATCGAGCGGAGCCAGTTAGGTTCTTGTCCTCAGCTCTCTGCTGCACTGCTGGCCTGGACGCTACCTGTGTTTATTTACTCTGTCCACAGCAGGACAGCCAGTAGCAGTGGGACGGCCCTGACTTAAGTTAACTGGTAACTAATTGCTTCTGGGGGTGGAGTGACAGCCAGGGGGAAGGTTTGAGGGGTCTGAATTCCAACCAGTTACATTTGCATGGGTATTATAGGCTGCTTGAATTATTTCAGTGAATGGAACTTACCCTTTTTTGCGTTGAAGTTGTGACTGTTTCGCTGTCATACACACACATTTTGGAAAAAAATGCAATATGAGAGCCAACAGCCCCATTCAGAGCAGCATGTTTTAAGATCAGTGAAATCCTCAACAGTTTTATGACTATAACCCTCCCAGCTGCCACTGAGTTAGGGATTCTGTGCCTTCCAAACCTCTCACACTTGATGAAGAGCACCTCCCTGCCCTGAGTGGAAAGGGAGTGGGAAGGGGGGGGGGGGTTCCATTTGGAGTTGGTGTGTTGCATTTATGAATGATTTGTTGGGAACAGGGTTCACTATTTCAAAGGACCTGAAAGTATTGATTCTGTCCCCGATGAGCTGACACCTCATGTATCGTCTGAAGTCGTGTCATCTGGAAGGGCTGCTCCAATAAGGACTCTGCATCAGGGAAGAAAATACTGCCAGTTTTGGGGAAGGAATATAGAGACACACCTCGTGTGACTAACTAAGTTTGACGAAGGCAGTTTGGATAACGTAAGGCAACTAAACACATTTTTGACAAAACTATTTCAACTTAAGGCCCACTTAATAGCTTTTTTTCCCCAAAGGCTTACAAACATATCAAATGGTTTCATTGGCAGATAGAGACTGTTGTCATGGAGATGGAGTTGTTGGCATGTCTGCTAAGTAGCAGAATGTAATCCATAGCACTTTCAGGATTTCTTGTCCATGTTTGTTTATAAGTTAAACTTGTTAAACATTTTGCTAAAGTCCTGAAAATGGTGTGGATAAAATCTTCTCCTCGTCTGTAGATGAAGACTGTGTGACACAGTTGAAAGCTCCAGTAAAAGTTACTAGATTAGTTAGTTTGTTTTTTTTCCAAGGTCAAGGATTAATTTAGGTTCTAAACATTTTGTTTAAGGTATTGGGTTATGGAGTATTTGTAACCACTGAAATAGATCTGATCTGTATATTTGATCATATAAAGACTCTCACAGTAAGACTGATCACTGTCATTATCACTTTTATAAAGCTTTTTAGGCAGGTGGCACCTTTTGGCGACTAATTTCCCATGCAGAATTTGGATCTCCTGTCTTGAGCTTGAAGCCTTAGTTAATGGCTGATGGTATGCCAAACACGTCTCCTACATCAGAGTAACCATATGTTTGTGCACAGCCATTAATCTCAGGCTGGATGTTGACTGTTCCCGTTTTGCCCTGTCCTACCCAAGTTACTGTCCCTCGACTCTCACTTCCTGTTGTAATAGCGGCGACTGACCACCACACAGATGGCTGTCAGCCAGGCGAGGGCAGCAGAAGGGCCCTGTCGACCCCTACACATACACACACCCGCACGCGCGCGCGTGTACGCACACACTTTTAGTTCACTGTCTTACATACAATGACAAACGCCAACACACACAGAGCTGAGGGCGTCAGAGAGCGTCCTGGTCAATGACAAATTGCAGCCCAAGACAACAGGCCCCGGTGTAGCTCTCCTGAGGGACTCTTGAGATCTCTCACAGGGTGACCCAGTTCCATCACGTCTCCCCTTCTCCCTCTCTCCTCCACCATACTCGCTCCTCAGCTGCACGTCCTCCTGCATTCACACAGACCGTTGCATTGGTTTTAAGGTTCAGCTGTCATAAGGAAATCCTCACTGCACTCTAAATTTGCTTCCTTCTTATAGCAAATTTTTAGGTGTCCAAATGTAAACTCCCAGATCGACACTGTGCCTTCTGCTCAGTAAAAGGTCTGCAGCCTGAGCTGGCCAAACTCGCTCTCTTCCTCTGTCTCCCTCCTGCTCAACATCCTACGTCAAGAGCCAGTTCCTCTCATAACCCCTCAGTCACCGCTAACATCGCTTACCCAAGAGATAAAAAAAAAATTTAAAAAACATCTTGGATTTATTTCTTGGTTCTTAATTCACTCTCTTTTTTTTCTGCCTTTACAGCAAATAACTTAACTGCAATGCAGCAGTGCCAGTATGGGGCATTAATATTAATGTCCGCCCATTTTGCCCAGCATGGCAGGGAGCCTGTCAATCTAGACTTCTATTGGAGGGGCTCCCTACACCAGCTAACACCTGCCCAGCACTCAAGTGCCTGTGTTTGACACTAGAAGGCGCCAGTCTGCCCCTGTAGGAGGCATGAAATCATTGGCCAATTGTTCTACATATAGGAGACATTTCCAGCCAATCCAGATCGCACAAATGTTCTATATTGCACCAATAGGAGGAAGAACATGGGCACAAAAAGAACAAAGGCATTATGTGGGACAAACGCCCTTGATTCTGTTGGTAGTTTTAAAAAAAAAAAAAAAAAAAAACTGCATTCCTGTATTGTCTATCAGTCTTTCTTGAACGAAAGCTAAAAGAGTGTTATGCTTCACCGCTGGGAATAAGTTTTATGTTATAGCTTCAGGCAAGAATCTGATGTGGCAAGGTCTTTTCTTGAATAATTTGCTTGTTTAAGTCTCAACTCCTGCCCAGTGGGAGTGCAATGGATGAAATTACTCAAAAGTCCCCCATGAGATGGTAAATCTACAATACGCAAGCAAATAGTTCTTTGTAACAAAGGCGACACATTATGAATATGAGATTAGGCAGAGTGGGTGCGGTTGCTATATCATTTAAGCAGCGCTCCTCTGCATTAAGTGGTTGAAGATGGCTGCAAGCAATGCAGGTGTATGTGCGTAAGCCTCTGTGCAATGAGAGGTAGAGAGAGAGCGAGGGAGCCTGGGATCAGTGTGCTGCGCTGTTCATCACTGCAGCAGTACACCAGCCCCGGATCTCTGTCCGTACAGAGGTGCTGACTGCCTGCCCCCCTGCCTCTCTGCCCCTCTCTCTCTGCTTTCCTCAAGAGGGTGTACTGATGATGCTCTCTTTCATTACTCCAGAAGGAGGGAGACAAGCTGTAGGTTTAGCAAAAACCTGCAGAGAACCAGTCATCCTGATTACCTTCAGTCTGAAAGCCTGCCAGCATGTTGGTTTGCTTTCTTTTCTCCGTCTTAATAGTTAACCATTTTCATTGATTGTGCAGGCTGTGGCCTTCCCCCCACCCTGTACTGTTTCAGACCATATTCACCTGACTATTGTGTATGTAAATACTCCAGTGTATGGATGGGGGCTGTTCAGCCATATCAAAGTCAGGGTAAAATCTGCTGCCTCCTTTTGTCGCAGTTCAAAGATATGCCCTGCATGATTATTCAGGGTTAATCAAGGCCAGGAGGGTTCCCTCCAGCGTTCCTGCTCTAATGCTTATTGAAGGTACATTGTGTACCTAACTACAGACGAGATATAAGAACAGTTCAGGGATACACTTCGGGCTTTTAAGTGTCTTTTTTCACATTCCATAGTATTTGCAAAAATTGAAGAGTTGTCTACTGCCTTTATTTCTCATCAGATATCCTTGGTCGATGCACTGCTCGTACATTAAAATAGGCATGAGTCTCATTTCAGTATTCTGATGTATTATATGCCTGGGTGTGTGCCCATGAGCTAAAGCAAGAGGAGTGCATGGAGAGATAGGAGTTGGGGGCAAAGAGATAATGGATGAGTTCAAACACTAAACTAAAAGCTGCCACGCAAGGAAACCTAGTTGACTTTGTCAGAAAAAGGTTATTAATTCACATGTGTTTCTGTGTAATTACAGTCAAGTTAATAAAGAATGGAAATATGTTTGTGGCTTCCTTTTACCAGTAAGTCTCTTTTCTTCTTCTTCAGTGGCACTGTGGGGAGTGACAGTCAGCCTCCCTCTTTATCCCCACTGTGACACTGTGACTCCTTTTCAGCCTTCCTCTTGTACAGTTGTCTTTGCAGCCACATCTCTCGGTGGCACACATCCTCCAAATGACCTTCAATGGCACAGAACTGACTTGCTCTTCTCACCACACCAGGCCACTTGTGTTAAACAGCGCTGTTTAAACAATGGATTTTCCCCCTTCCCACCCTGTCTGTTTCTTCCCCAGGAGAAGACCTGAGTGAATGCAGCTAAATCTCATGTAATTACCATTTTGCCTCCCAATGATAGGCGCTTTTGCGCATCATCAAGGGAAAAGTGGCTTCCCCTTTTAACCGAAGAGATGGTAGAGGGACGGGTACTCTAAAATAACACACAGCACTTGTACCGCTCAAAGCTTGATGTAAATAACACTGTGCTTGGGAAAGCAACTCCTCCCTAAGTTGATTTAGTATTCTTGTCCCCATGTGTGAAAATGGGATCTGCTCTGCTGTAAAAAGAAAAAAAGTGTATTGGAATATGCTGTGTATTAGCAGTACAGACACTGTGATGTGTTTGCTTCCAACAGCTTGAGTCTGACCCCGCGATATCATGCAGTGCATGAAGCATTCATTCACAGATATATGAGTTTTGGCCTTTTACATCACAGATGTATACCTTTCATCAATTTAACTGCATTGTCTTGACTTTTTTTTTTTTTTTAGCGTTGTTTTTTTTTCTTATGTGTCCAAACCCAAAATCCACTCACTCTCTCCCTCCCTCGCTTTCTCCTCTCTGTGCAGTGCCATGCGCGTGCTGCTATCCAAACTGCCGAGGCCTTGGATCGTAGATGAGAAGAAGGATGACGGTTACACAGCACTGCACCTGGCTGCCCTCAACAACCATGTGGAGGTGGCTGAGCTGTTGGTGCACCAGGTGACAACACAGCAGCACTCACAGACAAACAAATAGCTCATTTTAATGCATACTTTAGCACTCAAACTGACAACAAATGCAGTTATTCATGCTCTGTAAGAGACTCTTACCATTTTGCAAATATTAGCCCAAAGCATAGCTGCATCGGCTTAGACTGCACTCCCGGCTTTCCCCTCACTACAGACCATTAAGAGCAGCTTCCACTGCACTCCCTGCAGCCAGCAAGCTGTAGACCAGTTGAAGCAGCTATAACTGCCCTTTTTTTTATTGAATCCATACGGTTCACAAGGCCTCTAGAGGTAATCTTTAGTGCTGCTGGGCCCTCATATCCTCCTCCTCCTGCAATCATAGGTTTGTGCTCTCTTTTCCCTCTGAGAGTGCAGATTTAACTCCCTGAAGACTAACACATGCAGGAGTTTACGGCAAAAGTCACCTGACCAAGCGGGAACTGGGTTAATTAGGATATGGTGCAAGGCAGCAATGTTGCTGCAGCATTCCAACGCATGTACCTTTCAGCGGGGACGGCCTTTTTCCCAAGTCCCTGCAATGGGCTGGTTTGCAGTGATGGCTCAGCTTTCTATTCAGAAATTGCACCACACTACAAGGTGCACTGCAGATTCCCTGCCAGCCAGCCAGCCAGCCAGCCAGCCAGTCAGCCAGTCAGCCAGTCAGCCAGCCAGCCAGTCAGTCAGTCAGTCTTATTACTTGGGGATTTCACACACTGCCTGATCACAATGCTTATCTTCCCTCCACATCTCCTCAGCTGAGGTATTCGCAATTGGAAATGACAATCACATGCGGCGTTATTGTGGGATGCGTTTTTTTCCAGCCCCCTAGGTGATACTTTGTTGGTCGGCAGGGTTGAAGGAAGGAAGGTTGTTTGAGGCACATAAAGCCAGAAAGCTTGTTACAGTCTTTCATGTGCTGAACAATCATTTTATTTCATTTATTTTATTTGTCCACATTTATCACTTGTCTCTCATCTCTATGTGCACATGTGAGTGACACTTTATGGTTGGTTGTTAATGTATGCACAAATTCCCATATGTTAATAATATGTGTGTGTTTGCTTCTACCTTGTTCCCACCTCCCAGGGCAACGCCAGCTTAGACATCCAGAATGTCAACCAGCAGACGGCATTACACCTGGCAGTGGAGCGCCAGCACACTCAGATAGTCCGGGTTAGTGGGACTTCTTCTTCTTTCTCATCATCCTTTTTCTCATTTGTTCTCCTCCTTTTTCCTCTTTCACTTCTCAGCACAAACTGAACATCCTGTCTCTAGTTATCTCTGTGTCAGTCCCTCATTCTGGACCATACACAAAAGGGAGTAGAATAACGTCAGTGCAGCCCCGCATTTAATTTCCACGGTTGGATGTCCTGCAGTTGAATGAGGTCCTGCTTCAGATTGATGCTGTGAAGGGAAAATGCTCTCTGAGGCTGTGTCTTGGTTAGAGTCATTTGGTGTAGTATTGGATTGAGATAGCCACGTTGCCATCTTGTGGACTGAGAAAAAAATGCACTCTATATTTGGGGACCACAACACAGAGGCAGTTCATTGTGAGCAGCAGCCTTATAAATCAGCACTGTGGCATTTGCATCGTAGCATAAAATTAAAGTTGTTTTATGGTTGTTGCTAGAGTTCGCGTTTGACCGCCTGCTCGCGTAACTCTTTGTTTATATGTTCCTCTTAACAGCTGTTGGTACGGGCAGAGGCCAAGCTCGATGTGCAGGACAAGGACGGGGACACACCGCTTCACGAGGCACTGCGTCACCACACACTATCCCAACTGCGACAACTCCAAGATATGCAGGATGTCAGCAAAGTGGAGCCCTGGGAACCCTCCAAGAACACAGTAAGGCGTCACATCATTGAAGTGTTCATACATAAAAATGAAAACAACTTTGTGTGCAATCTTGACAGCCAAGAGATGCAATAAGAAAACATCAGCGATCTGGAAAAAGGGTGAATCACATGTGGCTCTAGTGGAAGAGCAAAGAGCAGAAAAAAAGCAAAAAAAATCTTTAATTTTGGTTCATAATAATGAGTAATGTTTCTAGGCTCCTCATAAATATTTATTGGAGGTCACTTGCAAAAATAAGGAAATATGCCTCCTCATTATCCAACAGGCTGATGTGAAATTATTTATTCCCAAATATAATTGTCTAGCAGCAGAATGCCGACTACTACAGCACAATAAAAGAAATGTGACACACTACCAGCCATCACTCAGGGCTCTTTAAAATGTCACTCATTCCGTCTGGGTTTTATACCGGCTTTTGGGAAACACCCAAGACAGGACGTCACTGTATTGCAGGGCTGATGCACAGACCTAGGGACAGTTTATGCTACTTTTATACAGAAACTCTGTGTGTGAGGCAGAATAATGAATATGTTGTGACTTGCTGCAACACTTCCACTGAAGATTTTATTATGTCTTTTCGAGATTGAAGAATAAAGTTAATGGTTGAGAGAGCAAGAAGTCATTACCAGTACTTACTGTGGTTCTAGTAATCCCATAAAAACTCAGCAGTAACTGTGGGGGATCTAACAGTGTTAAGTGTGACCCCTGCTGACTGACAACAAACATGGGTTTTTCCTCTGTTTACTGAATTGATTTGAACAGTTAGACTTATTAGACACAAAAGACATATTGCAATCTCTAACTCATATGATCTGTTTGTCTTTGGGCCGACACCAAAATGCATCCACTGTACGAACATGGAGAGAACACACAAACCAGACTCAATAGGAAAAATAGACAGTTTTTCAGCAGCCTTCATATATATATATATATATATATATATATATATATATATAAGGTATGCTTGCTCTGTCAACACCACCACCCAATGATGAGAGAGAAGTGTAATTGTGTCATGACTTTCAGTATCTGTGATTATGGGAGATTGTAATTATTAGGGCAGTGTTCCGCAGGGTCTGTACACACACCTGTGTGTGTGTGTGTGTGTGTGTGCGTGTGTGTGTGTGTGTGTGTGTGTGGTTCGCTGAGTTGTGTGTGAAAAATGATGACAGATCACACCTAGACAGGAAGCTCAGTGCTCCTCAGTCCCCTGTCATCTGCATCACTGGACAGCCCAGTCTGCAGCGGCCTATCATTCAGACAGCAGCACCCGACGTGAGCGGGGAGCAGTCAACCAGCTCGCTGCCACCTCCTGACCAGCCTGAATGAGTTCATCCCTCTGTAGAGGCCAACATGTCAGACCTGAACCATTTCCGTGTTAACACCACATCACTAATCCCTACAGGGATGTGCTTAAGGCTGGAGTGCCTAGCTGCAGCGACAGGCTTACCGTACCTGTCACCTTCTGTCTCCCTCCCACTTCTTTCTTCTCTCCTCCTCCGCCTCCTCTCTTCTATCCCCCCCCCCCCCCCTCCCCTGTCTTGCCCTCCCCGGTTCCCCAGCGAAGGAGCGGAACAGACAGACAGCAGGCCTAATTGAGATATGTGCAGTTGGGTCACTCTCCCATAGCCCCCCACCCCCCCCCACCCCCAAGATGAGAATTGAATTAGTCGGCCCGATGGCTCCATCAGCAGAGATGTAAAAGCTACTGCTTGAAGACAATCAGACATGGAAGGCCCAAATTGCTTGAGAGAGAGAGAGGCTTTGAGTTAGGGGTAGACCGAGGGAGGTGATGAGCTGGAGGAGGGAGAGAGATGGGACAGTTAATGGGATTTTGGGTGGGGGGTTGAGGGGGTTACACTGCCTGACAGCCATCTTAAGGCATGTCTTTGATTGGCTCATTAGGGGTGATGTGATGGTACTTTGATATGGTTCATCTGGATTTAACTCTGAAGCCATCTGAATAAAATAAAAAACAGGATTCCTCATTCCTCTTACTCTTTGCTCTCCACATTAATCATTTGAGTGCCAGTGCATCAAAACAAAAAGCCTCATGTGTCTCTGATTTCATCTGTTTTTGTGTGTCTGTCTGACTCTCTGCAGTTAATCATGGGTTTGGGCACCCAGGGGGCAGAGAAGAAGAGTGCAGCATCCATCGCCTGCTTCCTGGCAGCTAACGGAGCGGACTTGACCATTCGTAACAAGAAGGGCCAGTCCCCTCTAGACCTGTGTCCTGACCCCAGCCTCTGCAAAGCTCTGGCCAAATGTCACAAAGAAAAGAGCAGGTAAACATTATACCTTAAAGGAATAGTTTGACATTTTAGGAAATACACTTACTTGCTTTCTTGCCGAGAGTTGGATGAGAAGATCAATACCACTCTCATGTATGTAGGGTAAATATGGAGCTACAGCCAGGAGACGCTCAGCTTTAGCTACAATGAAAATCTGCTAACACTTCTAAAGCTCAATAATTAACCTGTTTTTTTGAATCTGTACAGAAACAAAAGTGAAAAAAATAACAGTATGTGGATTTATGAGAGGTTATGTTTTACATTTCGTTTTTGTTATTGTCTTTGCTAAATAGGTTTCATGTAGAGCTTTGTTTCCTTTTCTTGCCCTCTCCTCCTTCTGTTACTGTTTGTTTTTGGGGTTTTTTTTTTTTTTTTTTTTTTTTTAGTCTCTTCTTGTCTCCCCCTATTTTCTTTGTTCTCTGTCAGGCTCTCTCGCTTGAAGTCTCTGCTGCTCTCACACACTGTTGTTTTACTCTCCACCTTCCAGTGGCCAGGTGGGCACCCGCAGCCCGTCTCTGAACAGCAACATCGAGTCACTGGAGGAGTGTATGGTGTGCTCAGACATGAAGCGAGACACCCTGTTCGGGCCCTGCGGACACATCGCCACCTGCTCCCTCTGCTCGCCACGTGTCAAGAAGTGTCTCATCTGCAAGGATCAGGTCCAGTCAAGAACCAAGGTATCAGAGACACTACTACTATCTGTCCTACCCAGAAATAGATGGAGTGCATAGACACTTTTATTCCCTTTCTTTTTTTTCCCTTTTTTTTTTTTTTTTTTAATTTTCCACAGATTGAGGAGTGCGTAGTGTGCTCTGACAAAAAGGCAGCCGTGTTGTTCCAGCCCTGTGGTCACATGTGCGCTTGTGAGAGTAAGTTAGACACATTTCCAGCTTCTGTAGAAATAACTTTACTGTATTTAGTTTCAAGTCTGACCCAGAACGTGTGTTTCCTCTCCCGCCAGACTGTGCCAGCCTCATGAAGAAGTGCGTACAGTGCCGGGCTGTAGTGGAACGCCGCACCCCCTTCGTTCTTTGCTGTGGAGGGAAAGGTATGGAGGATGATGCCGCTGATGATGATGATGATGATGATGATGATGATGACTCTAGTGAGTGAATCTTCCACACGTTCCCTTTTAATTATCCCCCTTTATTTTTTAGTTTTCTTTCCTTTCTTTTTCCTATTACTTTACTCTTTTCAAAATATCTTCTTTAGCTCCTTTTATCTTTGGCTTTGTTGCTGCCTTGCTTATGCATTTTATTCCTATGTTTGCATCACTGATAAGTTGTTTTGCTGTTTTTTTTTGTTTTGTTTTGTTTTTGTTTTTTCTCCCCATACTAGTAGATGCATTAGATATTTAAAAATGTAGTCAGACATTTCAATCAGCCAACCTTACTTTCCAAACTCAAATCACTGCATCCACTTTGATTGTGTCATTTGTTCTAGCTTCTATTTAGATAGCGACTGTTGTGGCCTCACTAATGTTAAGCTGTCCTGACTGGTATTTACCACATAGATCTTCTAGAGAGAAAGGATGTTGTGTTACAAACCGTACTTTTTTTAATTTTTTTATTAATGAGATCTCTGAAGCCATAAAGTATATAGAAAACCTGATTACATTATTTATGTTTCTGGGGCCTCTAAAAGTTTGACTAATCACATTTGCATAAAATGGTTGAATTTATTTGTAGTCATATGCTAAACAACCTGTAGTCCTTATGATATATGTATATTAATACATGAATGTGTAAAAGACCTGAATTAGAATTCCTCCCTTGTGAGTTTCTAAATAAGGACGCAGAACATGAATTGTCATCAGTGGATGTAACTATTCCATGAGTCTTGATGTAATATAGAGTATAAATTTATTTATTTTTGGTTTCACTCACAATCCATCTTCCTGTCTCCTACTGAAACCGTTTTATTGTCCATATCTTTATTTTAGTGGTGTGTATCTCACTAGTGGTTACTTCTATCATGTTTTCCACATTTTATGTTGGGTTAAAAGGGAAACTGTTGTAAGTTCACTAACTTCATGTTTACCCCTGTATTAATTACATCACATTACATATATTATATAAATATATATATCCACGTATTGGTTTTAATGGCGTGCAGATCCGACACGCAGTCACAACCCGACGTACAAACCCAAACACACGCAGACACTCACGCAAGGGGCAGCATCCCAGTAACGATGAAAGTTGATGTCTGTTACGAAAGCAAAATTCATCTGTCACTTTGATTATTTCAGCTCCCACACCTCCAGTTTGGTACTTGGTTTTATTATGTACCTCTAACCCAGTGAGAACAGGCATTAGACTCACGCTTAAGCATCGGCTAATGGCAGAAGGAGAAAGAATAAAGAGGTTAAAACTCCAGCAACACTGACTTGTAGTTTGACCTTGGTGAAAGCCACAAGCCAAAACGCTTTGGTCTAACATTCAAATTCTAGATACAAGTGTTGCTTGACTTTTGACCTCTTTAGACGTTTTCTTTTCTCCATGCACCTTGAAAGTAGGTGAAGTTGTGCCAGAAACTTCTACTCTGCTTCTACAGAAAAAGACAGAAACACTCGCCACTATGCATTTTAACTATCAACTCCACATAGAAGTGACTCTTATTTCCCTTTCTTTCCCTGATCACTGTTTCCAGCTTTCTAGTTTCCTCTTTAAATTTTTTCTCTGAACCTCCCTTCGAGGCTGTAGTTGAGTAGTTTTGGTCCTCATGCCAACTGTTGAGCTGGTGAGGACGGCTCCTGCTATAACAATGTGACTGGTTATTCCCAGCAGGGAGCTCTAACACTATGGCAGGGGGATCGCAGGATCTTCTCCAGCCCAACAATCTGGCACTAAGTTGGTGTAAGTATACCTCCATGATCCCGTCCGTTATCAGAGCCTTGTTTTTAAAGAGCTCCCCACAGTGCTGCCCTGGCCCCTGTCCCCTCCCCATAACCCCCCCCCCCTTTTCCCCCCTCCCTTTCTCTTTCATTTATACATACACCCTAAACTGTAGATGATCCATATGCCAAGAATCACACTGCTGATCACTATTTCTGGCAGATGTTTGCCAGTCTGGAATGGAGTCCCCAACAGGGCCTCAGTCCAACTAATTCTTGTTGAGCACTCAAATAATATATCCAGGCAGTTTCACACTTGCATCATTATACACTCGCATCCAGTGGATTGTACAATGCCAAAAACACTGCATGATGTTTTGCCAGTTTCTATAATGTAGACAATTAGAAAGTATGCATTTCTGAAATCAAGTCGTTTAAAAGTCAGCGCTACGCCAACACAGACTGCTAGAGCCCGAGTTTGATCTGCCAAACATAATAAATTTCTGAGTGCATGTGTTTGTGATCTTTGCTTGTTTACAGAGCTCATGTTTTAAATATAATCGAGCTCCCAGCTTGTTTCAGAATGCCAGTGTTGGTGTGGCTGCATTTCTGTTTTATTGGCAATATAGTTTATCATTATGAGGAGGTGAAGTCTGATGTGGCCGCTGGTGCAAACTGTTAATTTGTTTAGTCCCTTGGCTGGTAATTGAATTCAGTTTTTTTTTTTTTTTTTCCCTCAACGTGTTGTTCTGTTGTGTTCAAACAGCCAGCGGAAACATCCCAGCCCTGCAGAGAGACAAGGACAACACCAACGTCAACGCTGATGTACAGAAGCTACAGCAACAGCTTCAAGACATCAAGGAGCAGGTAAGCCCGAAGTGTACTGAAGGACAGGAGCCAGCAGGTGTGATACTCCTCCTAAATTTGCATAGTGTGCAACATTTTGCGACATCCTTTGAGATACGTTTGCTCCCATTTGGTGGCGGTGGCGCGGGTTTAAACCAAAACATATGTGGTGAATATCCAGCAGAACAGGAACAGGTACACGTGTTATAGGGTTTCCAAAAAGCCACGAATGCACCATGGGGAACGTCATGCATCATTAAATATTATATTTAAATCTTTAATCTGAGCTGAGTTTTAAAGCTACAACTGCCACTGTTAAGAAATATATTAGTATTTAGCCTTAAGCATTAGTAATACAGTACACTAATAATAGTGTTGTGAAAAATGCCAATCACAAGTTCACACATGATGTCTTCACTTTTTTGTGTGACCAGCGGTTCAAAACCAACGACAGTTCATTTACAACTTCTGACAATTATGAATTCATTGTTGCAGATTAATTTGCGGTTGATAAACTGGTTAATTAAGCTATCATTGTGTGAGCTCGAATAATAGCAACTAGTACCAACAGGATCTTCAGTACACCACCATTTCTGTTAAAAAAACATAGCTTTACCATAATATAGTTGAGCTGGACTCACCATGATTTCATGCAGACACAAGGCAGGCGTGGATCATGAACTATCAATGAAGAACTGAGCTGAGCTGGGAGGTGATGAACATTGCTGTAAAATGTTGTGTGATCAAATGTCATGAAGTTTTTATGTAGAGCTTGGCCAAGTTAGCGATTCTCTGTGAAGGTTGAAATGATTCCGTCACAACAAAACATGAACTGTGATTGTTTTCTCCGTCTGTCTGCAGACCATGTGTCCGGTGTGCCTGGACCGGCTGAAGAACATGATCTTCATGTGCGGCCACGGCACCTGCCAGCTGTGCGGGGACCGAATGAGCGAGTGCCCCATCTGCCGCAAAGCCATCGAGCGCCGCATCCTCCTCTACTAGATCTCCACGCAGACTCTGTCGCTTCTCTCAAAGTTCACGCGCGCAACGCCACAACCACACCAGCTGCTGCCGCTGCTCGACCATCCTCACAGCACCCAAGTCAGCCAGCCAAGGGCGTCCTCAAATGTCTTTTTCTACACAACAATTGCTCTCTTAATGTTCTGACTGTGTTCACGTGGAATTTCTGTTACAAAACAAGGAAAAAATATGAGTTGACTTGACTCAATTCTGCTGCTTTGTCACCATGTTTCCTCAATGCAGCCAGAAAGATGTTTGCCTCTCGGACATCGCCTTCGTTTCTCATTGTGTCTCTCTCTTTTTCTCTCTTTCTTACTATCCTCTCCTCATCCCTTAATCTGTTTTTACTTTATATGTGAAACTTCTTTTCTCTCTTTAGAGTCTGTGGAGTCATATTCAGACTCACGGTCTTGGATATGAACTTAAGGGGTCAATCCCGTGCCTGGATTTCCCCCCTGGAACAGCTCTTAGCATCAGAGCGAATTCACAAGTGTAGAGGAGGTGTAAAGTTGATGTAAAGTTCTCATGCATCTGTCGCAGTCAACGCCAGCTGCAGTCAAGTTTTATTGTATTTGTAAATCTTTATGCAAGTGTATTGGTATCGGAAGCTAATTTTTCATTACAGTACGGCAAGTTTGTGACACATTACTGTTTGCACCATTTAAAAGTTGAGTGAGTGTTTTTGGCGTCATGTCATGTGTTGAGTTTGGCTGTCGTGACACACACCGTA
Organism: Seriola dumerili; assembly: GCF_002260705.1. Taxonomy (NCBI): domain Eukaryota; kingdom Metazoa; phylum Chordata; class Actinopteri; order Carangiformes; family Carangidae; genus Seriola; species Seriola dumerili. The sequence continues at coordinate 5,073,233 of NW_019174546.1, read as the reverse complement.
TGCCGACTGTCCTCGCAGTTGAAGACCAGATGTTGGCAGTTTTGCACTAGAAAAGCTGAGTCAGGGTAAAAAAAAAAAAAAAAACTCCTTTCCACACTTACTTTGGAGGTCCACTCCAGGTCAGTGATAAAACGCAGATAGAGTAGTCTGACTGCCAGGTAGCACACCACACCCCGTACTCTGTTTACCAAGCTGTACCAAGAACGACGGCGGTGTTGCAACACCCTTTTTGGCTGCGGATTCAAGACAAACACACAAACTTATTCAACTTCTGTCCAGCGATCAGCCAACGTTGTAACTGTTTGTTGTGCACACAAACCCACATGATGCAAACATTTCTGTAACAAGAGTCTGCTGTCACAACTTATTGTTCAACTGTTTTGAGACTTGGTGGTATTGTCTGATAAAAAATTGTACAATTCAATGAGCATTGCTAATTTACCATTGATGACTGTGCCATTTGCTTCCAAAAATCTACTGGTTAAATAACTTGTATGGGGATAAGGTGCTCTTTATCTTGTATTACTGTTTTTTTTTTTTTTTATTTAAGTGTATTTCCTTTTCTCAAAATCAACATTTATTGAGCTAGAAAGTACAATCTATTAGAACACTAAAGATAAAAATGTAGAATAAATTATTTTGTATTGCTGCCCAAAAAAATAGGATTTATAGGTATCACTGCCTTCCTAATATGTAGCCTCAAAATCTCTCAAAACATTCTGCTTTGATATTAATGTTGATACGTTTGTGATGTTCTTTTCGTTTGCTTTTTGTTGGCAGTAGCTTTCTAGATAGAAAGAAAGAAGCATTTTCCTCTGAAATAGGTCTCTGTAAGCCTAACTTGTTTGTGTGAAATGGAGAAAAAAAAGACATTTTGTTGTCAAAAGTGTCAAGTATCTTTTCACCAGTGTTTTATTTGGGAGGAAAGCTAATGATTTTTTTTTTTTTTTTTTTTTTTTAAAGAGAGAACTTGCCTTACCTCTTTTAAAAGGCAGTTGCCCATGTGGAGGCTCGGCAAGGTGGCTAGCTTGCTCCGCAATGTGGGACTTTGCATACAAGCATCTTTTTTTCTCTTTTTAGGTCTGAAAGCAACTTTTTTGAGTACAGTTTCAATTCTTTTCACTGATCATGATAACACTTCAAGCTAGAAGCACTAATACGCTTTATGGTAGTGTTGTCTTGTTATGGTTGTTATGAAAAAGCCTATTTTGTACTTCATTTTCAATACCTGTAATTGTCCTGTTGGAAATGTATCAGTAGTATTTTCTTTGGCATGAATGTTTGACATATGCAGTACGACATGTTTCATGAAAACCGTTCAGTCTGTATTGCTAAAAAGTGCTTTTAAAACAACCATATAGCTGAAATAAAGTTCTAAATGAACCATGGGACATTAAAAAGTGCTGTTTGTTTTTCTAACTTTGACTGAATTGTTCATTAGCTTTGTGTTTTGTTTTGTTTTGTTTATCATGTTGAGCTCAGATGTAGTGAGCTTCTTATAAACAGAAAATTAGCATTTTGTTGCTTTTGTCCTGCTGTGCAGCGTCTGCCTCACAGAGGAGACAGGGTGGCAGAGATGGGAGGTGTGGGGTAATTGAAAATGCTAACACCTAATAATGACTCAGCGCCAGCGTGTGAGAGGTCAGCTATGCTAATCAGAGAGACAGAGTAGAGCAACAATAAAGGAAAACCACACAGGAGAGATGAGAGAGAGAGAGAGAAAGAGAGATGAACAGAGTGATGCATCTCCTCCAGTGAGAGGTGTGACAGCGGGACATCTCACAAGACATCTCCCCACCACTACCAAATTATGACCAAAGGCCAGTTGTGCTCCAGCTCATTGACGAATCCATTCATAACCTGGACATCTGTGGACTGGGCTCACATGCAGCTGCTCATAACAAGGCATTCATCATGCTGTCATCCTCTCACAACGTCAATGCACACTGACTGTGGCGCAGACACTGACACCTTTTTATGCCCCCGCAGATCTCGGTGACTTGGCATCAGGCCTAGACAGTTGGTGTATAGTCTGGTGTCATGTCGATTGTGCTTTGTCATGTTACATTCAAGTACCTGTCTTGAAAACAATGGGCTCTCATATGGTTTACCTGTTAAGAGTGTCAGACAGTGACAGCAGGCCGATTTGTCACCCTTTTCTGTAGGGGGAACATATATTTGCTGCGTGTCCAAAAGTATGTGGACACCAGTCACTTGGATGTTTGGTTCTGAAGCAGTTGTTTTATAATTTGGGCAATTGAGGCAATTACTTTTTGGAATCAACCTCAGATAAATTTACAGCAAGATAGAGATAACTAACAAGAGTTTTATCTATATACATGTCAAATTGTTATTAGATATTTCAGACAATTATGTGCTTCCAACTTTTGTAGCAACAGGTTGGGGAAGGCCTGTTTCATGTTTCAGCATGAAAATGATGAGAGTTTGGTGTTGAAGAAGTTGAACTAGCCTGCGCAGACCCCCGACCTCAACACCTTTGACCAGGCTTTATTGCCCAACATAGGACTCTGAAATGCTTTTGTGGCTTGTGGCAAACACTTGAGGAAGGGAATCCCAGAATAGTGGAGGCTGTTGTAGCAGCAGATGGATGCCTATGGTTTTGTAATGAGACATTCAACAATCACAAATAATGTTCATGCTTCCACGTACTTTTGGTTTAGGACAGAATCATAAAACCATGACATCAGTGTAAACAGAATAAAGACATTCAGAGGTGAGTGTCAGGACCGAGCTGCTTGTCCATCACTCTGACCGACTGCAGACCCCCGCGCTGCCATGCCGACTGGCTGTCAGGGTGCCGGAGACGACACTATCTCTCCCCTGGCCATGGCCTGATCCTGGGGAGCATCCCTGACCGCCACGCCTGCCGGTTTCAGTCGCTTGAAGGCTGCAGCGTTTGCTGACTGGACTGCAGGGGTTGTTAACTCCCACACCGGGGGGTCAGCTAATCCCCTGGCTGCCCCGCAGAGTGTGAGTGATGGTCGCCCGGCACTAGCAGGCTTGACTGAGCAGCAGATAGAGATGAATTGAACCCCTGGAGAGCAGAACGGGCAACCACGATCAGGAAAATGTCTCTGACCCTGCTTCAAGTCTCTGCTGTGATCACTGAGCAGGGTCAGTGGCATCCATCTGCCGGTGGAGTCAGCATGCCGCAGGGGGTCCGTGTCCCCCCCCCCCGAGGCTTTGCCCTTGGCACTAGTTCTGAAGTTATGACCTGACAGAAATGAATATATTCTCTCCACATTTACTGTGAAGTGACGCTCTGATTGCAAGGTTTGGACATGCAGGTTTCAAAGCACATCACAAGGTGGCAGTACATCCAATGACTAAACACTGTAGGTCTCTCCTGTAACTGCATTTGTGGTGCAGAGGACAAATCAACAAAATTTACAATAAGACACTTACTCATGTATTCTATTTTGGTGTGACAGGTAGTTATGGACTCCATCGTTCATGTAGAGGTTATCCTGTAGTTGTTCCAGAGCAACAGGCTTACTTTGAAACAGAGTTGTTAATCTCGGCCTTGGCTGCCAGCAAGAAATACAACTGTATAAATTTACTACCACATCTTGATACAGAACTTGAACTTAACATGGTTTGATCCCAGGTGTGCTTTGTTCCTGCTAAACTGTCTGAGCAAAACAAAACCATAGACAAAGATCATTTACATGCATCAAACTATGAAGACAAAAAGTTTACTTAATGTGCATAAAATGCTTCTTTTTTTTTCTTTTTGTTTTTAAATTGTATATATTAATTTATAAGGTCTCAATGGAAAATGAATTTTAGGTGTGATATGCTTTTGACCAACAGAAAAGAGGGTAGAGTTAGTATGTTTGACCTTAAATCATTTCCATCTGCAACACATTTCTTATTACACAACATTATTTGGAATTTTCAGGCCTCAAATTCTCAGTGTCAGTGTTTGTTTTTGTTGTTTTTTTTTTCTTAATTAAAAAAAACATGGAGCTTCAGAAATCAATTCTATCCTGGATTTAGTCAGACCACACAGATAAAGAAAAGGGAGAAACATTTCTTCCCATCTATTTGGGCCGTCTGAGCTTTCCTGCCATGTTGGAGGAATTGATCACTGACTGTCTGAAGGTCCTCTCTCCCTCTCTTTCTCTCTCATGTCATTCAGTTCAGAAGTCTGGTTGGATTTATTGTCTCAGTTTATAGACATGCTGAGCAAAGTGCACTGTGGCTGCCTGGACGGACTCTTCAAGGACCAGAAGAAGAAGAAGGAGGAGGGATGGGCCTGACGTGTGGCCCGAGCCTTTTTCTGTGTGTGTCACATTTTGGGTACAGTTTGGGGAATTCGAAGGCAGTTAACTGTGGACGTTTGTCAAACTAAAGTCGAAAACTGGCTCATTTCCACCACAGTTACATTCAGCAAAAGCTAAACTGTCTTCATGTTTATGTTCATTTACAGTTACACGGTAAACTTTAGTAGAGATTAGTCATTCTTAACATTATGGTAAAACAAATATAAGTTATTCAAATGACTCTAAATGTGATATAACCACACATGTGTTTGTGTGTGTTTGTGTGGGTGGGTGAGGTGAGTGTACCTGAAATTAGCGGCCCCACCTCCCACAGTAAAGCCATAAACTCAGCTATCCTCCCTCACAGATCTTTCCTCAAAACATATAGGCTCCTGGTGTGCTGATTGCTTTATTGATATTGATCAGGGCAAAGTGTCAAACCACTCGTCCATCACTCTCTCAGTGGTGGGTGATTGTTATTTATGCATGTGGAGGGAGGTTAACACAAACAACACTGAAATGGAAATGGAGTCAAGTCCTGTATGTGTTTGTGAACAAGGTTCCCTTTTAGTAAAGCAAGCAAAAAGTAACCAATATGTATTTTTAGCGATATTTTTTCCTCTACTTTTTTTGTGATTTAATACCAATTTATAATGTTGAAAGTTAATACCTTTGTAATTTTTTTTTTTATCACATTTTGCATTGTGCAAACATTAAATCATGTGCACGTGTGGCACAACAGATGGGTGGTTGCAAGTTGTGCACTTGGCCGTACCCAGTATTCATTATGCAATATTAATAATTTTCCAGTTCACTGTTTAAGGACATATTGTGTCAATCGCAATCTTTTTGCTGATTATTATCATGGTTAAATTACCATGTGGTTTTAGAGGCCCACGGGTCCTAAGTTAATTTAATTATATTCTATATATTTTAACAAAGTAACAGTTGTCTTTCAACGTCTAGCCAAATTGTTTGTGGCTTTTGACCTATTAGTCGTATCCCACTTGTGCTGTCCTTATCATCCCGGCATGATTGGAGGCTGGAGCCTGCAAGCCACATTTACAGTGCAAATGTTATCGTTCCAATGACACTTTAAACAGTCTTTATCAATATATAGTCATTCAAGGTTTATGAGCTTTGATAAAATGCCACTAGTCAAGCAGGGTCATTGCAGTGTGTGGCTACGGGGTGAATTTTTAGATTATAATTATGATTATTTTCTGTGGAACATCTGGAACTTTTAATGCTCGACAGGTAAAATAAACACCTGGCATGTCGAGAGGACAAAGTGGCCTGACTTGGCCTGAAGTGTAAAAGATATTGATTTTCTCCTCAGGAAGAGCAGCGTAAGGGCAAACTACAGAGTGAGTCTGGCAGAACCTTATCATCCTATTATCTTTAAAACAGTGGGTTATCATAATTGCTTACTTAATAATTCTATAAAACGGTGGAGGTGCAACCTTTGCCTGGGCAGTAAACTGTCAAGTGCTTTTGATGCAGAGATTGAAAAGATTCCTGACGGGGTTAGAAATACTGCAACCTATTAATTTTACAGGGCAGGCTACAAACACTAACAGACCAGTAATTTCCTGTCAAGCCGAAATGCTTAAAAATACATAAAGAATTAGCGATTGAACTGATTAGCGTACACACAGAGTAAAACTTGTCAAGTATTTTCACATTTTAGATGAATTTTTATGAAAGTAAAACACTAATTACTGTCAGAAGAGCCACTAGTAAATTCTTCAAATAATTAACCAATAGTGGCACTAGAGCTCTCTTCAGATGTGATTAGTTTCACACCACTACAAGCTAGCAGAACAATGAGGTAGACATACTTAATCAAAAAGTGCAAACTTCATCACATTCATCACACTCAACTAAGCAAATAAGGTAGTGTTGATGGCTCTGTCCTCCTGCACAGGGCCAGGTAATGATTTTTAAACCAGGTTGCTTTTAGGATTCAGTATTTAAGCCGCATATGAGAGAGTTTAACAGTTTGTAGTCCTTGTAAAGTAAAATAGAGACAACAAGGAAAGTCCCCAAGCCAGAGTTTACTGAATTCCCCTGAGTGCTCCTTTCTGTTTCTTCCAGTTTCTTTCCATTACTGGAAAAGAAGGGGGTTCTATGGAGACAGCAAATGCTACAAAGACACGTTGTATAACAAAACAAGCGTACATCTGACAGGTGCTCGCCTCCGCTGAGCAGGCAGTAACCTTGGAGGGAGTAGACAGGAATGTTGCAGCCCTATCTGAGCTCAAAGGGAAATACTGACTGCAAAGGCCTTTTTTTGTTCCAAGAGAAAAATCAATATTCCAGAGTCCATCACACGAGCAGGCATTTTGGTGTGTGTTTTTTTTTTTTTTCTTTCTTTCCAGGTGGGTTCCAGCTATGTGAAACAGGCTCAGAGTGACCCCTGGAAAAATAGTTAATGCCTAACTTCTTTATCTTTGGTTTACAGCCAAGGGTTCTACCTCCAAATCAATACTTGATACACAAATATCCCAGGGCTCCATGTTCTAGACAGAGAGCGATGACGAGTGCTTGAGAGTTAGCCAGCTTCACACCACCTGGCAGAGGGAGGTTTTTTTTTTTTTTTTTAAAAGGCCAGAAGCTTCTGGTTGATTCAATATCGAAAATGTGAGACCAGAATATATATCAGTGCTCCCACAGAAAGCAAAAGTCAAGATGTTATCAACACTCAACAGTTTCAAGTCATGTTTTGACAGTTTGAAGGTTGTAACCTACCAGGATAAATTGCCTGGAAAACAAATGCTAAAAGAATAGTTTGGCGTTCTGGGAAATATATTAATTCTCTTGCTGAGAGATCGATACCACTCTCCTATTTGTATGGTCAACATGAAGCTACAGCGAGCAGCAGGTTATCATGAGCATAGGCCTAAAAACTGAAGACTGCATAGCCGACAAGGAATAAGCGATTAAGCTCTAAATTGTCAGATTATTGATGATGATAAAGGCCAGAAGCTTCTGGAAGACAGTCCATGTAGAAAGAGCGCTGCTAGCTTGAAATCCAGGGGTCTTATAGAGAGCAAAAAGCCAATACTTTATCTTTCAGAAGCTCCTGTCATGTTTTCACAATATGAAGTTGTAGCTTCCGGCTAATGCTTTGAAAACTGTTGTTAACAACTATACGAACAGCATGTAGCGCCTTTTAATTTAGCTGAAATGAATAAGAGTTGATATATTTTCTTACCTTTGGCCAGAGACGGACTAGCCATCTCCAGTCTTTAAGATAAGCTAAACTAAGATAGCAGGCTGTTGGTTGTAGCTTAATTATTTAGACTGCAAAGATGAATAATCTTCTTATATAACTCATAGAGTGAAAAAATAACATATCCTCCAAAATGTCAAACTATTCCTATAATAAATTACTTTTTGTTCACAATTATCAGTTTTGTTTTTATGATAAGCTACTTTGTGCTTTGTGTCTCAATCAAGAAGAGATAAGGGATAAAAATATTGATTTTCATGGAATATTTTCAACCTGCACTGGAAGAATCTTCCCAAAAAAAAAAAAAAACACCCTGTTAATATTACTGAAGGTCTCAGCATGCAGCCTGGGAATGCAGCATCTGGAGCTTGATAGCATACCGGGCACTTTTCTGTACTGTTATTCCAAACTCCTCTGTTGGACAGCAGAAACTGGCTATGTGTTTACACCAAAGCCCAACAAGCTTGAAGTTTTCTCTCCCTTCTGAGTCTCCGCTGGCCAAGATAGATGATATCTGTCACTGTCTGGCACGTCATCCCTGCAGACCTTGTAGCGAATCAACAGGGCAGCTACCAGACAGATAAAATGCCACATCAGACTTGCGGAGACCTAAAGCAGGTTCCAGTTCCCAACCACTGTGTGTATGGTGAGAGAAAGGAGCATCCACTTAGGGAGGGCAGACATCCCCCCACCGATAGTAGCTAGTAATCTCTGAGGTCAACCTGTCAGTCAGGTCCTGGAGACAGATGACGTGAGGCCCCTGATAGGCTGTCTCCAATGGATGAGACACCAGTCGGCCGCACGGGCTGCTGGGACAGAGAGCAGGACCCAAGGCGACGGACGGATGGCGGGGCTGACGGGGGGGGGAGGCAGGAGAGATGAAGAGAAGGTGGGTCAGGGAGGTGGTGTGGCAGAGGAATGCCAAGGCGGAGAGGAGTGGGGGTCATGGAGAAGGTCTCCTGATGAGCAGAGAGACAGTTCTCTGCTGGAGACTGTTGCATGGCTGACAAAGTTTACTTAACACCAACCCCTGGGAGCGCGGGTCACCGGGGAGGGGAGGAGGACCCTGTTCATCTCCAGCTCAGAGAGTTGTGTTGTCACAGCAAAAGATCTGGAGGACAGTGAGACGGTGGAACAATATGGCTTTGCTGGTGCAACTGATAGATTTCTAACAATACCTTCTAAGCCGTCACTGGCATTCAATTAAGTCAATACGGTCGGCGAATGAACTTGCAATGATCATACCATTTAGTCAGTTTTTGTTTGAGCTCATATAGTGTGATAATGCAGTTTGCAAACAGGGGCAACCTCACCTGGTTGGAAACCTGGAGGAGTTGTAGAAGAAGTCTGTCGTTGTGTCACGCAAGTAATGCATGTAAGATATCCGAGCGGCCTGAGTTAACATTGTTTGTCATCCAGGTTTGATTTCCTGTCACCATGGCTCATAAATGTGATGCTTTTCTGTAACTGACTTTTAAACCCCACATGCTATGGTATGTGCAGTAAAACACACCAATGAGGAAGTAAAAAAAAACTACCTAGCCTAGCTTGTCACAGTATTGACCTCACAGTGTAAACGTATAAAAACAGAGCAGGCTCAATGCATGTTGTGTTTAATTAGTTGTCTCAAACAAGATTCAAGTCTCTGCAACTCTGCGCTGATGGATTTAGTCGTTTTTTGAACAACAATGGAGGTCTGTGGCACAAATGAATAAAGTATATCAGCTTCTGGCAACACTGTGGTTGAACTGAAAGCACTGGGGTTTGAATGTGTCTAAATGTGCGACAAAGCGAAAAGCAGAGCAAAACAAATTCCCAAAAAGTGAAGACAAAAATAAAACAACATTTTTGTCCAGAAGTGCTTTCAATATTTAGACTGGTAATTGTTCCAAATCCACTATCTGTAATTGTTTCACTTAATTTACAACATACTGTAGTAATGTAGACATTTCCTTTCAAAACATATTTTCAGTAATGACAAATTTTTTATATGCCTGTAATATCATCACTGTGGATTTCTGAAAACTTTAAACAATGAAGAAACTATAAAAGAACTGCAAAATTTCATTTATTAGTAATGTTATATATATATAAATATATGTTACATCCTCCGTGTAGGGGGTTATCGTGAAAATATTTCCAAATGACATTTTATATTTTCATGCTGAAGAGAGGATTTCACCATTTCGGCCCTGCCTCAAATACATACAATGTAACATACATTCAGGTGCCAGATTGTTCCACTTTGTTTCACTTTTTGGCTCTGTGTGCCGTAACAGAGATATACTGTCACTAGGCTACTGACAAAGGCTATCAGTATTACTTCAATATGTCAACAAATCCAAAGTAATTCTGAATGAGCAGCGATAGTCGTTTGTTTAATGTAAAGATGTTATCAATTTTTACAAGTTGACAGTGTTGGCTAACGTCTCCCCTCTTCTTTAATCAGAGTCAAGTCTTCACTTGCGCAGAAGGCAATATTCCCTCGATCGCAGCAACTGCCCATGACTCCTATTAGATTACAGAGGAGATTTATCGAACTGGCTTCCGGTTTTCAGATAGGATAGTGACAACACTTATCTCCTGATATTCCCTTATCAAAAAACAATTTAGTGCGAGAAACAGACATTAGCCCAGATTTTTTTACACTGCCGAGTGCTCCAGCTTAGTCTCCTCAGTACAAGGGTCTGTTTGCACTGTGCACACACACCTCCATCTGCCCGGAGAGAGAAGCATTAACATTGCCTTAGTGCTCTCTTGATGTCACTGCCATTACGTTCGCATCAAGCTCTTGGACTTTGAGACTTGATCAATGCCGCTCGGACATGGAATACTGAAAGCTGTAAAGTTTCAGGGAGTACTGGGTGCTTTTGTGCCTTTACGCACAAGCGTTGGTGTGTGTGTGTGTGGTTGGCCTGGCAGCAGGGATGGGCCAAACAGGCCAGGCTTAGCAGGTGGTGAGAGAAGTCACTACAGGAGATGGAGCCGGTGGGTCACAATGAGGTTATCCTGACCTGAGCTTGCCTGTATTTATCAAGAGCCTAGGGAGGCATGTGTTTTTGTGTGTGGGTTTTTTTTTTTTTTTTTTCTTCGTACAGATATGTGCCTGCCAGTGCATGCTCGTATGTGTGTCTATGTGCAGGGAAAGAGCCGGCGGAAATCAGGGGGGTAATTATGAAACATCGACAAGATTTTGACAAAAGTATTAATCAAAGATATATTTGTCTGTGTGAAGCCAGAAGGCCGACAGATTGCAGGAGAAGAGAACAGAAGAGAAGAGAAAAACTGGGCAATAAACTTGTACAGAGCATGCCAAGGCTTTATGGAGCTAATAACAAAGTTCAGTTATTAACCTTGTAAACCAAAGATCTAACTTTTTTTGGGGGAATATTTCGCCAGACACCTGCTGGCATGTCAGATGCGATGGTTCATGTAAAGCTGATGTGCCCAACAAGCATTCAGACTATTTGTTCTTTTCTGTGGATGATGCCTGTAAAAGGGGCTGCAGGTGCTTGGGCCAGGGGCACAGTGTCTAGGGGCCACGTTAACTATTAACACAGCCATATAATACTGTTACTGATTACCGCCTCTCGCTCTTGAGACTCCCACTGACCTGAGTCACAGGTAGGAATCCCGCTAAGGTGTGTATTTGTCTGTGCGTGCTGCTACAGTGTGGCCTTCACACACCAGCCTTCACCATGCGGTGTTAGAAAGTAGCCTCCCTCCCAGTCATAATTCTTTCTTCCTCTTCTTCCTCTCCCTCCCTCTATTCATCCCTCTTTGCTTCCTTCTCTCCTACGCAGACCTGTTCGCGCAGTTTAGTCCTCTCCCTCCCTGAATCTTTTCAACGACCTTCGTGATGACCTTTATCCTTCCTGCCATAAAACGCAGAGAGGTAAAGATGTCTTGTACAAAGTTGAGAGGAACCATCTTTGACATGTTGTGCTTCAGGTACTTTACTCTGGGGCAAAAGTCTAAGGTGTAGAGGACACTGATGAATGACTCACAGCACATGTACAGCAACGCATGCTGCCGTGAGATGAGGAAACATCAAGGTGTTGTACTGCATTATGAACACGTTTTGTGACAGGAGCTCTGCTTATGCTACCATACAATGTAATATTTTCAGCTTAGCGCAGGAAGATAACGACTCTCTTTAGCAATTTATAAATAATTCTTTAGTCAAAGAAAACATCACCAAAGCTCTGCAATGAGACACTGATTTTAAAACTGCAGTTGCTCCCCATCTTTGAGATGCCACAGAAAATGTGTCTCTTTAAAGAAATAGTGTATTTCACACAATGTTGAATTAATTCAGTTCGAGAGTTAAATGAAAAGACTGATACCATTGTTAAGTTTAGAGCTCGAGCCAGGAGGCCATTAGCTTACCTTAGCATAAAGACTGGGAACAGAGGGAAACAGAGGGAAACATCTAGCCTCTACTAGTAGAACTGTGTCTACCAACACCTGCTAAACTCACTAATTAACACGTTTTATCTTGTTTGCTTAACCTGTGCTTTATAATGGGAATTACATTTATCCATCCTTATACTATGTACCTCCCCTAAAAACACATATTGTCATTTTTACATTTAAGTGTTTGTACATATATAACATTAAGTTGTACACTTTAGAAGTTTTGGATATTTTTTAAAATATTTTTTTAAGGTACATTTTTTTTTACTTTGGACAGTCTTGATGCTAAATTAAGTTTATTGCCTCCTGGCTCTGGTTCCATATTTAACAAATAAGCATTTTCCCCAAAATGTTTAACTATTCCTGTAATTTGTCAATTCAGTCGACACCACAAAAAATCACATTAACGTTTAAAGCCTCAGTCAACTGGAAAAAAAAAGAGATGGTTCTGCAGTATGTCAGATTATAAATTATATTTAAAAAAATAGATTTGCAAAGAATATTTTCTGGTAAAATTAAAATCTGTAATTCAAATCAGTTTTTAGTCAGTTCGCATAAATTAAAAATTACAGTTAGTATTTTCTACCGAAGAAATAGTACCTGTCAAAACTCTTGACAGTATCTGTCTGTAAACTATTTCACAATAATATGTGGAGCACCAATTGCAGTCAAATTTTTTAAAACTGCCTTTCTTAAATTGTGATAAAGTGAATGAAATCACATTCACCTCCACTGTGTAGAAAGAAAGCAGAGACAGATTTCAAAACCAAGGCAGTAGGTTCTCGCAGCAGATGAATGTAGATCATCTCTATCATCACCATTGCTCTGCAGTTTTTTGTTTTAACAGTCATATAATGTCATGGAGTCATGCTTAAGATACCAGCTCAACAACCACTCCATCCTCGCCTTGATCCGCCAGTTTTATCACATTGCATTAATCATGTTGGGTGGATAATACTGTATCTCCCAGCCCAGACCTCAAACCTCAGTGATGTCTGGCTGCCTGGATGCAACATCTTGAGGCTACAAGGCTGCGTCCTAGCAGATCTGTAAACACTGGACTTAGTGGAGCCTAAGCACCTAAGCTGCTGACCGGCTTCTATCAAAACAAACCACACTCACTGGCCAAGGTTTGTCTTTGTGTCAGTGGGGATAATGGCTGGGGTCGGGCCAGAGGCCGTCTTATTTTGAAGTTCAGAAGAGGATTTAATTGCATCTTAGTTTGGGAACAGAATCAAATTTGATTTTTTAAGACAGTTTATATATTCAGAAAATTATCAACTGACATTTTTCCAGTTACAGGTGTGCCATACACTCTTTATATATTTAATATGGTTATACAACTTCGGTTGCGATAACAGCATTCTTGTGAAATAACTGGCCTTGTGGACGTGACTCTGACACTGAATAGAAGTCATGCCAGTCGAGAACTGAGCCAATGGTAAGTCAGATCAGCCATGTCTTTCTTGGCCTCTTTTGTTGAAGCGTACAGTACAAGTCACAATAAGGGATTTAACTGTACGTGCTGCAGATCACCCTGATATGGCCTCCCTTTTTCCAAATAGGAGACCCAGTGTTGTGGTCAGGGCTGAAACGGGACATGTTTGTTAGATACCAGTAGAAGGCCAGCGCTGCTCATGTTTAATTTTGTGGTAATATTCACACAAGGAAGTTCTGCATTCGAAACCAATCTGTTACTGTGAAGTAGAAGGGATTGTGACACATTGTTTTTCGACTAAGCCGCGTGTTTTCTGCCAACAGGGACACAAACCAGTCTGAGATATTATACTCCCACCATGGGCAAACATGCAAACACAGCGAGCCACTGCTCCGCATGGTACAGTACACACCGTTAGAGAGGGCACAAAGGAAGGCGCATGATTGGTGTGTTTGACAGCGATCTGATAAAACCATAATTGGAGCATGTAGAATGCATATGTTTTCAGGCAAACAAAAGCCCTGGTCACGCCATAGAAACTGCCTCTCAATGTTTTCATTGTCTGGCAACTGACTAAAGTGAAGGAGAGGGCGACAGAAACCTCCAAGTCAGACTGAGAGTGTGTTTAATGTGTGCAGAAGGGGAGCCGTGTGAGCGTGCGCTTGTATGCATGTGTGTTAAGTGTGAGTGGCTGAGACGAGGCGAGGTTGTACGGTCATGGAAGGACAAGTGCCGTGCAAAGTCGGCCATGTCTAGTGGAGCTCCAGACCCCTTTTAGTGAAGCAAAAATCTTATCAGATCTCAGAGGGCTTATTTGTTCTTCTGACTGAAAAGCTATAGACACATTTGAACACATTTTCCCTCTGGAAAGAAAGTTTAACTGTATTTACAGAAGGTCAAGGCCAAACTTTAGCACTTCCTACTTGGAGAAACAGTTATTTTGAAACATTGTTTAACATCTTGTTACGCTCTACAAGCATTCAGAGGGTCAGTCAAAAAAAAAAAATCATTCTTACCTCAAGTGATTATCTAGCCATAGTTTTGGAAAGAAAGTTTTGGTTGTATCTGCCCAGGGGTTTGTAGATGTCTGATTTCTGCCTCCAACACAGAATAGTTTTTATAGGACCTGCTTTCTACTATTGAAAAGTGATAGTTGTTTCTGTAAATTAACTACATTAAAGCTATATTTATACTTGACACAAGGAGACATGCTATAGACAGTTACAGCATAGGTTTTAAATTAATGCATTGGAATGAATCAAACTTGATCTGTTGATAGCACAACAGTAGATACAGTAGTAATATAGAACGACTATAGTATGGTTAACTGCATCTCCTTAGTGAGTACAAGAGTTTACAGTAAAGGTATTTTTTCTCATCTACAGTGCACACGTGTGGGAACACCCCAGTGACTCAAGTGGTGGAGCACGTACCATTTAGGCTTAGTCCTTCCCACACCGACCCAGGTTCGATTTCGCCCTGTGTCCCTTCGCTGCATGACATCCCCTCTGTCTCTCCCCAACTTTCCTGTCTCTATCTCTCACTACAACAAAGGCAAAGAAGCCAGAAAAAATAACTTTTCAGTGCGCACATGCATTGGCTCCATACATTGTAAAACCTTTAGTTTATTGAAAACTACTTGCATACAAAGCTTTAGTTTCTAACAGTACAGTAATATGAAATGAGTATGAGTACACCAGACTCAAAATAGCACACATGACCCTTGTCTGACTGGAAACTTATGTTAATTCAACATAACTTTTTTTTTTTTAAATCACAACAAAATAGTTTGTTTTTTTGAGCATTTAATTTAATGTGATATTAACAGGGAGTACGTTACACAAAATACAATTGCTGGGTTGCTGAATGTTTATTTTTTCATAGGCCTATTTAATCAACACAAACAAAATGATTTGTCATAACTGTAATTTTATGTAAAAACAACATTATATATTGGAATGGATGGAAGTCAAGTTAACATAACATTTTTCATTGTTAAGTTGAATCACATTGGAAACAGCTTGCACACAGAACTTTTAGTTTAGTACAATACCATGAAAGTTACCTCTGCAACAATTTCTCCCAGTTCTGGTGGATAACTGATGTTGATACAGTAGTATGTTGTAAACATCAGTACAAAGGCATTGTCAAAATTGTGAACAATGCCATTCACGATGGTCTGGTCCACTGGGATCATGAAGTGTTATAAACCATAATGAAAAAAACAAAAAAACAAACAAAAACCACAAGCTAGCAGTAAGTTTTTGTAGATTTTCAAGATGGATGGCAGCTTGAAAATCTATGACACCTTTCAGATCTGCAGCAGACATTAAGGTAAGGTGTCATTGTCCTGATTCACATGTAAAAACATGGTCAAATTTCTACATGTAACTTTTGTGTCATACACTGTGTGGGAACCTTGAGGACTGTGTTTTACAATTTTCTGCTTGGTAGGCCTTCTGTAAACAGATGTTCACAAAGGCTTCCGCAGTCTTTGTGTAACCTTCATAGTTCTGGTTCACAGTTTTTAACCAATAAAAATCTCTTCTCCACATGCACACTTCCTTGCTGGACCACACCTGCGGAGCCAGTCCGATGATCGCGAATATCCCTGACCGTCTGACAGATCATAATTCCATTGGTCAGACGAATGCCACGTGACTGATTTAGAGTTTTCTCATTGGCCATTGCCCTTTCGAAATTAATTGGCACAAAAAGGTTCTGCGATGTTGCCAACTTAGTTGCTAGATTTGAAGACTTATAAGCATTGCCTATATGGCGGGGCCATGTATGGGTGCAAACCGTGGGCTTAAGGCTACACCTCTTGTTACGTGGGCTGTCACCCAGCCGCCCTGGTTTCCCGGCTGTTCGGGAGCTGCAGGGAAACGGAGAAGTAAGTCAATGACCCTCGGCAAAAATAAACTACTGTCATTACATGTTCCTTTATTACTAAAGGAGGCAAAACAGAAGACACACTGGGCAGAGAGAGCAAGAGAGTGGGAGGGAGAGAGATGCCATCGGAAACTGCTAAGCTAGAAAAACTAGCACATCTCAGTAGCACGTAAACAACAGAAACGCCAGCATACGGAAATGAAACGCTTACTGCAGTACGTCAGAGCAGCAATGGCGCCCTGTTAAGAAATAAGGGGTTTCTGGCCACTGGAAACGGTTTCAGCAAGTGTTTGGTTTGTATTAACACGCAATGCAGTAACATTAACACAGGAAACGGGAGCAAATGAAAAAGAGACTTAGTGAAATACGTTATGACCAATATCAAGACCCCGGTCACTAATCGAAGAAATACAGTAGCTGAAAACATTTAGGAGGCTGTGCACTAGTGAGAAGCAAAACAGAAATATATTATCACCTTTAACTTTCTCTCTGAGTTCCCATCTAACAAGTAAATATAGCCGAAAAAACAGCAAAGTCTTTGTCTTCAACTTATGTTTGAGTGATGTTGTCAGACCTCGTTACGGTTATAAAAATCAGGATTTTAGCAGCAGCAGAGCAACAGCTTGGAAATGGCTCGGAAGTTACTGCTGGTAACATGTAGTCTTAAACTCATTCAGTTTTCTGACCATATAAATATGTAAATGAGAAATGCTTTATTGGGAATTCGGCTTTATTTGGATACTGTATATGTGAGCACAGAGAGGAGGAGGGAAGCAAACAGATAAAGGTACATATAAAGTAAAAATCGCTAACCACTCAGCTATGTGGGCAGTCTATAAACAAAGGTAGCCATGTTTTTGCTGTTTCGCTCATGCTGCCGAGCTAGCCCGTTTCCTTTTCACCCTACTATGGAAATGTACGCAGGTATGAGACCGGTTTCTGCGTTTGCCTGTTCCCCAATTAATATTTTTCAGAATTCTTATCAGTCATTTACATTTTTGTAGCTCTTCTAACCGTGGATCCCCTCCCTTTGCAGTGACCCTCACAGCTAGCAAAACTGCATCCGTCCACGCTCGGCCTGAAGTCAGAAGTAGGAATCTGCAGTCTCAGCCACGAGGTATGTCTGCAGCACGGACTGATAGGTCTGGACGGAGTCTGGGATGAGGGATATGACTGAAGTGCGGTCCAACCCAGAGGTACACCACAAATACTTGACTGAGACCCAGCTCATTACCAGTTCTAGTCACATTCTGGGCCAGAATGTCTTATTTTGTTAATTTCCTGCCACCACATGCCAACCCTTCCCTTATGTAAGATAGATCAGATGACATGACCAGACTTTTAGTAAATGACAGATAATGGCGACATGGGTACCTACACTCTCATGGACATAGAGAGTAAACCAGAAAACATGAGCCCAGAAAAACTTAAACAGCAGGTGAAACAAAATCCATAAATTTCAGCTGAAAGTCATGGGATGTTAAAACTTCATATATACTGCAGCAGTAAGTGAAGGTAAAAGTCCAACAGCAGCTGTGCATGAAGTTCAAGTTACTAATAAATTGTAATCACACAACATTCATAAATAAAGCTATTTCATTGGAAAGCAATTTTTAATTTATTTGCAATGTTTTAGCTGTCATTGCAGTCAGCTAAACTTCTCTCAGTTAGGATTCCTTCAGTGTCAGTCATTCAGGAGGTTTTTACATTACCAGGAGCCGAAATATCTGCAGCGGTCTCCTCTTCTCCAAAACAAACTAACCAGGTAATTATAACCGGTAAAAACACTGAAGGCAGTAATCTGAGATGGATATCCCTAAAACTGAACAAATAAAAACAAAACTATCTGCTCAATGAAAGACACCAGAGATAAGTGAGAAAAAATGTATTTGCATAATAGGGGAGCACTGACATTTATAAATGAGAAATAAGAAATAAGCTGGAAATGAGTTCTGGTTCTGAACAAATTGCCCTTTTTCACAACCAACATTTTGACTTGTCATATAGAAGCATTAACAATCTATCAGGCAGTATAAGAGGGAGCCAGCATGTACAATACCAAGATACTGAAGCTGCAAAATGTTCTTTTCTTACTGGGACTTGTCAAAATGGCTTCTGTGATTCCTCAATTGATGGAATCAGTTGGTGGAAACAATTGGTGATTGTTTCATTTCCACCACTCACTCTTCTCATAAGCAGCTGAGACTCCTTCGACCTTGGAGGCATGAGTGTGCCTGTAAGGTCTACACAGCAGCTCGGTCCATACTATACTACAGTGCCCGGCCGAAGTGTCCAACCGCACGTAACCCCCCACCACCGCCACCAGCTCACCTCCAAACTTGTCTCTGTTTTGCTATCAGTGACGTCACCATGGCCCAAGGCTGTTTTCTCTCGGGTTGCGGCTCCAAACAGCTGATTCAGGGAAAAGTCACAAAGTGTACTGGAGACCTGACCTTCTCTCCTGAGACAAAACACAGAGAGAGGGGCTGGCTCCACAGGATGGAGACGCTGGCGTGGAAACAATAACACGGCCTCTGAATCTACTCAAAAGATGAGGCACGGTTTTCCAGAGACGAACACAGAAAGCCGGTCAGCCAGGCGTTTTTGAGTTGATGAAACTTGGCGTTCACACTCGATCCTTCTTTGATCTCAGCTCATCGACAGTCCAATAGAAGAGGGATTTTCCCTTTTCAATTTATTTGATTTGAATATTTTTTTAAAGTCCCAAATAACCAAAACAGTCTAAAATTTACAAGAACCAAAACATTTAGAAAAAAAACGAACAGAATTTTGTGTAGTATCAATATTTTTTTCTTTCAAAAAGGTAGTTTTTGGAAATACACCAATTTGTTTTCTTGCCAATAGTTAAGCTAAATATGACGCATCATCCAGGAGATAGGTATCTCAATTAGCTCTGCTTAGTACAAAGACTGGAGACAGCTAGGGGAAACAGCTAGCCTGAATCTATACAAAGGCAACAAATTGACCTACCAGCACCTGTGAAGCGCATCAATTAGCATGTTATAGTTTGTTTAATCCAGATAGAGCCATGCTAGCTGTTTCCCCCCCTCCCTGCCTCCAGTCTCTATGCAAAGCTAACCCAATGCACTCCTGGTTGCAGTTTCATATTTAGAATACAGACACGAGAGCTTTGTGACCTATAGGGGTCTCAAACCCCAGGTTTTGAACCACTGCCACTCACATCTTTCTAGGAACAGTAATGTTTTTTTTCAACTGAGGGAGATTATTTTTAACCTTAACATGTCTCTTAATACAATTGCACTGAAATTATCACACTTTAAATGGAATTAGTGGCTACGTGTGTTGAATTGTACACCTCTGCCTTATCTTGTTTTAATAGCTTTTTAAACACTTAAGTTTTATAGGTGATGGATGGTGGCCTTATCTAACTACTGGTTCTTTCCAGACGGGGTTCCTTTGACGTGGGACCTAAAGTGGCAGAAGTTATCACAGCTTCCTTAACACCCTAAAATACTGGGAGACTCCTGCTCTGCGTCAGCACCTGGCATGGAAATTAAAATGAACTAAGATACGGAAACTGAGTTAAGTGCAGAATATTTTTCTCTCGAACCCTCCTGGCCTGTTCTACTTGCATTCAGAAATTCAGGAAACCCTGATTCATGTGTGTGTCATGAAAGATTTCACTTTTCCATAACCAAAAATAAAAGCATCAGTGGAACTCTCTGTCATCCATTCATAGCGTAGGATACCTAAAAATAGTAAATGAACTTTGGTCTTTGGCAACTTGCTGCTGATCAAAGAGTCCACATCAAAAATTAAGTGCAGCTTGAAAACTGTACAAACCCATTTGATTATTCCATAAGAGATCCTGCTCCTGATCCACTTAATCCCACTTCCAATATGACTAAACCCAACCTGAAAAATGTGCAAATTAATATTATAATTACATGCAGCAAGGCTTTGCTCTACTAATCCACCTAATCCCTCATATTACAGAGCAATGTGCTTTGCCTCAGTTTGCCCTATCAAAGCTGTGTTTGAATTTTGACTCCATATGATATCAGAACAAACTCGTGTGTCTTATTTCAAATCTTAAAATGAAATACTGTATCTATGCTTACAACAAAAGTTTAAATTTTGTATCTTTGTTTAACTGGTGTATTCCCACTGATATCAAGGCTTCTTTCCAAGAAAAGACATATCTGAGACAAGAGCATCACAAGTGATAAAAGCAGTTCATCATACAATAACATAAAGCTACAGCTGATTCATGGATGGAGCCATAGTTAAAAGAATAGGTCAAATGGACCCTGAATCCAGTGTCAGGCTGATATGACATCATGATACTGGAGTGATAAACTGGAGCTGCTGGAGATGCAAATAATGTGCCTCCATCTTTTTCACGGCGCAGAAAAGCTTGCATCTGTTCCTCTGGAGTGTGTCTCTTCATTTGAGGTAACTCATGTTCTTGTTCTTTACACCACAGAGCCAAGACCACAAAAGCGAACAAACCTCTCAAATGAGGAGGAATGTATTCGTCAGTCATTCATCACATGATGGTGCAGGATTGTCAGCAGCCTTCACATCCTGAAAATCTTCTTCCAACGCTGACTTAAACACACACACACAAACACACACACAGTCAGTAAATGCAGGCAGGTGAGAGCAGGGCGTTCCATTGTGGGCGAGCCGAGGAAGCAAGGACGGTGCATGTCCAAAATGACAAAGGTTGCTTTTACACCTGTCAGGGCCCGTTTAATCATCTACCACTTCAAACAGGAGAGTCTGATGCTCACGGGCCTCCCGGCAGCCTTTGCTCCAGCAGCTCTGGACAAGCCACCATTCAGTAGAGGGGCAGGAGAAACAGACCTGTGCAGGTATAAAACTTAACTGTGTCTTCCATAAAATAAAAACAAATAGGTCAACGTTTTAGAGGCTCTAGCAGCAGGACATGGAGGTAATAGATACAGGAAACAGCGTCCACTGGTGCTGTGGCTGATTTAACTTTATAGGACAAATTCAGGGCTTTTCCTCATAAACTGATCTTGATTGAATTAATGTGATGCCTCTTGTATGGTTTCACACATTTATGGTGCTGTAACCTTGTTGCTTTATTCATAAATTTAGTTGTTTTTTTTCAGTTTCATGGGGACAAAACGTTTTTGTTTGAGCTGTACAAACAAAAGTTCAAATCTGTATCTGATTTTCTTTGAGGTGTATGTGTATGTATATTTAGGTGGATATATATGGATATTTATGATTTGTTATGTGTAAGCTGATGATTGTTAATTAACAACAGATTCTGGAATATTTAAAAATATATGCCACATTAAAAAAGTTGTATTTGATAATTACTTTCACTTTAAGAGAAACCTTCAAATTCATGACCCCTAATGAGTCTAATTTTCATGTCAGCAGACTTTATTTATATTTAATCAGTATTTTATTTTGAAACTTAGTGTTTTTTCAATATCTTTCTTTTCTTTTAGAAAATAAGTCTACAAATATTAAAAGATATTTTAATATTTGTAGAGTTTTCACAAAAATGTATGTGTTTTTATAGCTCTGTTAAGTAAGTGAAGTATTTGACTGGATTAGTTTATAAAATAAAAGACAAACAAAAAAATCACTATAACACCATCATGCAAAAATCTCAAAATATGTGCACCATCTATTTATCTACAGTCGGGGCATGATGGGATGGCGTATGACACCACTTTTAGGGTTTTTTCGTGCGTCCTATACGCATTGTAGGCGTCATATAACGCCGTTTGAGATAGGTTTAGGGGCAATGGTTGTATAATGTATAATCAGGGGGTTGTCAGTAGAGAAATTACGTAGTGTGACATGACACGCGAAAAGCAAAAACTACGTAGTGATAACGCGCAAAATGGCTTAAGAAACTGGAGTTATTGGTTCGCCGCTGTGTGATACCAGACTGAATCCATATATCTAATGTCCATAAAAACCTGCCTGTCTCCATTTAGGTATTAAATTCAGTTGCAGTGTTAAGTAGCTCATTACAGTGTAAACTGATCGAAAATGGCCTTTTTAGTGGATATTTAAGCTACTAAAAGGAAAAGGCCATTTTGTTTCTTTGTAGCATTATAGTGCAAACGTATCTCAATAAGGTTTAAATGAAAAAATAAAGTTTTAACTATTATTCTTACTCCATAATTAAAAGACTATTATGATCCACATTGCTTTACTTAAAACTACACATTAGCCAATATGTGAAATAGGCAACGAATACAACGGATAAAGTCTCTTCCTTTTGATTTTTTTTTTTTATAGCCTACGTGTAGCTACAGTAACTTCAGTCACTTCTCCTTTACCATATTCCAGACCTGTCCGTGTACAGGGTTAAATGTCCTAACAGAGGAGAGAAATCTAAACTCTGTGGCTTTTCCGCTGAGTCACAAAAAAACTGTCTCGCAACCAACATGTCAATAAAAAATTTAAAAAAGCCACGCAATAATCACCACGTTGTACACTCACCGACATGAATAATGAATCACACTCAAGTAGTAATGTGATATTAGTCCATGTTTCAGTGAAGAAGCGCTGTTCCTGCTCCTTGTTATCTCAATAACATCATGCATATTGCAGCAGTATTGGCTAATCAGGAGCAGGCTCTATAACAAGAGCTGGAGTACTGGAGATAATCATTATCAAGTCGGTACATAAGCCACTGACACCTGAAGAGGGTCGGCCATTAGCCTGTACACCTCCTGAAAGAAACAAACATTATTCAGATAAAATTGGAGCCACGGTCCGGGTGAAAAAACAAATTAATGATAAAAGTTGTACAAGCTGTCAAATTTGAAATTTATATAGATTTGTTGTTGTTATTATTATTGTTATTATTTAGTTTAGTTTCATTCTAACGAAACTAATAGGTTATTATATTATTAATAGTGTATATTAATATTATAATATATATTTTTAATATGAGTGGAAGTAGGACCCAAGAATCAATTTAGAATTTAAATAATGTTTATCCTACTCTGAATGCAATTAAATGTAGGCTAATATTTAAATGG
The DNA here is from genome assembly GCF_002260705.1 of Seriola dumerili. Classification (NCBI taxonomy): domain Eukaryota; kingdom Metazoa; phylum Chordata; class Actinopteri; order Carangiformes; family Carangidae; genus Seriola; species Seriola dumerili. The sequence continues at coordinate 5,049,941 of NW_019174546.1, read as the reverse complement.
TGTTTTCCAGTTAAAATGATGATAAAGATAATTAGATTTACCGTGGCTGACAGTGATGCAGGCCCACGGTGTTTGACCGTGTGTGGATAAATGTGGAGACAGGGCGGCGTCCTGCCACTTCTCCTCACAGGCTCCGTGTGTCAGAGCAGCACACTTTGACATTACTGCGAAAACACCTCATTCATCAACGCGAGGCTCCGCAGCCAGTGAGGAAGGAGTGCAGAGAGGAGGGAGTGGGAGGGGGGGTTGAGGGGGGGGGGGGGGGGGGCACAACAGGATTTTGTATTCTCGCACCTCCCTGACAACTGCTCACTGAGACGATGGGATGGGAGACAGTAGCGCATGGTTTACTTACTCCCTCTGATTAAAAAAAAAAAAAAAAAAAAAAAAAAAAAACACCCCCAGAACTTTTCTTCTCGCGGTTAAATGTCGTATCGGAGTTGATCCTGTAACAACTGAGCAGAAGAAGACATAAGAGTTACAAGACAACACATTGTGTCTGCGTGCGTAAACATAATATGACCCAAAATATGAATCCATATGAGCGGAGTTCTAAATAGTAATTTGAACCTGAAGCAGAACATATCCTGATAGACACATATGCCTATAACCTAAACAGTAATACAGCCACGATATCTAAAGTTAGGCGTACGGAGCAGCAGCAATACTTTTTTAATAATGGCAACTGTACTGTAGCCTGGTCGAGTTTTAGCAGCAGCAGCAGTGATAATAACAGCAGTGGGCCTAACTGTGTACTGTACTATCAGCTGCTACTGCAGCTGTACTGTGAAGCCTAAAGGACTCCGCGTGTTAATCCTGTGGTTTTCTCCTTAGATTTACACATAATTCAACATTGGCTCAACAAAAAGATAAATTGACATAGTTCCATGTATATGCCAAAAAGAAAGTAGTAGCCCAAGTAGCCTAAATGTTAATATTTATATTATAGGCACTAAGCAGCAGTTAGGTGCAGTAATAATAGTAGTAGCGGTAGAGTAACAGTGTGATAGTAGCCTATCTCTAGCTATAATACTACTAGTAGCAGATTAGTAGTAAGAACTGTGGCTACACAAAGTGGCTGTAGCTATAATAATAATGATAATAATAATAGTTGTTATAATAAAAGCATATAGCCTAGGCTAATATAACAATTTTTTTGAATATAGTAGCCTATATATAAGCTATTAGTAGTAGTACTAGTAGTAGTAGTAATATTAGTAATATAGTAATTAGCATTGCAGGTGGTAAATTTGCAGTAAGTGACGGAGCACAGGTCTCTGCAGCTTCCTGTTCTGACTGTGGTATTAGGCTTGTAGTAGTGTTAATGGAAGGGTTAAACAGTGGCAGTAGTAGTAATAGGCTAGTAGTAATTATACTTAGAAATATAAGTCCTAAATAGTGCACTCCCTTCAATTCAGTCTGAGTTGTAGTGACCTTTTAGTAGCAGCAGTATAAATATTAGAGGTAAGTCCCTGCAGCCTCCAGTCTGCTGCATGTGCAGTAGCAGCAGCAGTTGCAGTAGTAGTAATATTAGTCGTAAATGGTGGCGTCCTCTGCAATTCAGTCTTTAGTGCTCAGCTATCTCCCATCCAGACAAAATGTAAACAGACACAAATCCCTGCTGAATGGTTGTGACTGTGATGAACCGGTAACTGTTTGTTAACCTCTGTGAACACGCACGAGAAGACCTGTAAATGAGTGAATGATTCAATTGACACCTTGGCCACTTTTGATCACTTCACTCAGCTCCATGTATATTCAGGCTGAGCGAATCATCGCGCTTCAAAGTGAGGCTGTTCACAGCGGCAGCAGAGACGTGCTGTGAGTTTGTGCTGCTGCACAGATGAAGCCATTTAATCCTGAATGAAAGCGTCTGACTTAAATAAACTGATTAGGAGGAGATTTATCGATCACTGCGCCGAGTGTAGAGAATAAACAAAGGAAGAATCAAGACTGTGTCCCGGGGCCTTCAATAAATACCAACAAAGCCTACATTGGTTTTGCATTGAGAAAATATGTTGTAGGCCTATTAGTTCATTAATATTCTTAAACGGTCTAAAAATTAATGAAGTCTATAATAAATACATACCCAAAATCAAAATAATCTCAATTCTTTTAGACATTAAATTTAGTTTGAACGGTCCATCATTAGCTGTAATTATCAGCCAGCATTGGAGGAAGTATTCAGATATTTTACCAAAATAAAAGTAGCAATACATCAGTGTAAAAATCTAACTTGTAAAAAAAAAAAGTCCTGCATTCAAAATATGGGGCGGGGTATTACCAGCAAAATGTAAACAAATGTTAGCCTGTATCACTGGATTATTGTTAATGATACAGTAACGTGGAATTAGCACTGCACTGCTGAGCTGGAGCTAATTTTATCTACAGTAAAACATTGTCCGCTAAATGGTGATTGGATTTTTTTTTAAATATCAGTTCTCAGTTGTACCTGCATATAAATGATATGAAGAAAGAAATACATTTCCCTATAGAAATAAATTGGCAAAAAGTTGAAGTATGTACCTCAAAGTAAAATTGTAGTGGGCCGAGGCTTTATTAATAAATGTATTACAACACTATATCAGCAGGTTTTATTAGTAACATTTTTAACCAAATCTATAAATCAAAACAATGGTAGAAAAAAATGAAATTAAAAAGATGTTAAAAATGTATGTATGACTATTATACAGCGCACGTATTTAAACTCGGGAGAACTGTTATTATTGGGAATTAAATTTGATAAGTCAAAAAGAAAAGCGGCTGAGAAGACGCGGAGCTCCATCTGTGTCTAAAAACATGAGCTGTGGAAAACTCTCGGGAGCATGATTGCATTTGCAGGTTATTCGAAGGTTCAGACGTGATCAAGTATCTCTCTCTCTCTCCCTCTCCCTCTCCCTCTCCCTCTCTTTCTTTCTGTTTTGTCCGTGTGATTGATTGGACGAGTTCACAGGCTGGCACCCCCATCGTGTTTGCTGCGGCTCACACTCCACATGATTGGTCCGCCTCCCGCAGCCGCAGCCACCAGAAGCGCCTCCTCTCATAAACCTCGTCAGACCGCACTAACATTTCCCAGTACTTCCAGGAGAAGCAGCGGCTCACTATTAGGAACTTTGACTGCAACTTATGGCACACAACTAGCAGGTATGTGGTGAAAAGCGACTAATGTCTCCTCTTTTACCCTCTTATCCTATACTGTCTTTTCTCTTGTGCGGCAAACAGCTGGGTCGAACAGCTGGTTTGAGCGCAGCTGGAACTAACTCATTTCGGGGTATCGTTTTATCGCTCCTGCCTGCCTCTCGGCCCTTATCTGTTTTGGGTCTTATCAAACGGTTATCTCTTTTGCTGTGAAGACATATTGCGTTTTGTTTCCTATCTGTTATGTGTGTGTGTGTGTGTGTGTTTACTTGTGTGTGTGTGTGTGTGTGTGTGTGTGTGTGTGTGTGTGTGTATATGTGTGTGTGTGTGTGTGTGGGAGGACAGAGATTTGACACGGATGGATCCATGCCTCTTAAAAGCTCTTGATGGGAGTATGGCAATCACTGTGAACTGACGTGCTTTACTGGAGTTAGAGATGATACAGTGTTAGTTAACATGGTGTGAATTAATATTCAGTTTATTCGGTTTGTATTGTGGCAGCTGTTTTAAGGATGACACACGGTGAAGTGAAGGATCAGAGGTGGATTTGCGCTTTTCCAGAATATTTGCGAGTTTCTATCCAGATGTTTTTGGGGTACTTTTTGAACTCAGTTGCCCACAACTTCCCACGAGTGTAGTTTCCCTGATTTCCTAACGGTTCCCACTCATATTTTTCTCATTTTTTTCTTCACAGGGTGGACTACTCCCTGACCATTTTTATTAACCCCTACGGTGTATGGAAAGTGCTCCTGGATGGACCTGGGCGAAAACAGCTGGTCCATGGTCAAGCGAGAAGTATCCAGCAGCCCAGGGTCACCGGCTGAGCAGACCTACCTGCCCGGTGACAGCAGGAGGGACGGTCCCACCTCGGATGAGCTGAGGACACCTCCGAGCGAGCTTGACGCACTGGGGCACCGCCGCTCCGACGGCAGATCATTACACTCCTACGTTCACTTCGGACACCATAACAACACCCTGACCACTACCGAGGACATCCCGCTGTTTACGGATTTAGACCAAGGCAGCAAACTCGTCTTCTCCAGCGGAGCGCACAAGGCGAGCTTGCTGGTGGACCCGGCCGACATGTACCAAACAATCGCCATCGCCGCAGCCCAGAGCCAGACTGGATATGATTCCTCCTCTGGTGGTTATATGCACTCCAATCCCAACTCTCCCGTGTACGTGCCCAGCTCCCGGGTGGGCCCCATGATACCCAGCCTGTCTTATCTGCAGGCCAGCGGCTCTGCGCAGCCCAGCCACGCCGTCTCCAGCCACTCGGTCTGGTCTCAGTCCACCCCGGAGAGCCCTTCATACAGCACCGGGAGCCCGCACACCTCCAGCCGGTTCCACTATCCTCCAAGTCCCCCCATGAATAACGGGACGCCGAGAGACAGCGGCTACAGTAACACACTGAATGTGAGCAACAGAGACCAGTACGGACTTTCTCGGCCCCTCAGCGGGACCTACCCGAGTCCATACTCTCCTTATGTTGCACCGCAGCTCTCCCAGCTGCCCTCACCTTGGACCGGGGGACATTTCGATAACACGATGCTGCACACCTTGCAGAGCAGAGGCGCGCCCTTGATCCGAGGACCAAACGGAGGTAAGAAAAAATGCTAAGTACAGAGGAGGAGGAGGAGGGGGGAGGGGGGGGTGTATAGTGATGTCTGGGATGAAAAAAAAAGATTAAAGAAAAAGTCCTTTTAATCAGGCATGTAACCACTGCAGTGTCCACTGAAACTCCAGCTCAAAATATTAAAAAGAATTCGCCCAAACTATGTTTAAAGTACCACGAATATGTTCTTCCAATGTTGAAAATTGAGCTGGTTTTTGTCTTCAGGGACCATGCCTGTGTCATTCCTGCAAGAAAAATTAGGCCCTATATCTGTGCGCAGTACTACAACTGGCCAAAATATGTAGAACCATAAATTATGAAAACAAAATCCCAAAGGTATCCAAGCAACGTTTTCACAACAGTATAAAATTACTGAAAGCGTGTCAGATTTAGAAGTCTACTTTTTAATATAATGAAACATTGTGGGTCATTTCAATGATAATTGTGAAATCTGTGGATGTGATTTAATTTACTTCACCTGACATTTGTAGGAGAAGCGCGAACTCTAAGGAAAATAACAACAAAAGTATAAAAGTGGAGCTTTCCGTTGATGTAAGTGTTTCTTTATAGTTTCAGATATTCTGGACGACATGGGCGAGAGCAGAGAGTGCGTCAACTGCGGCTCCATCTCCACGCCGCTCTGGAGGCGCGACGGCACGGGCCACTTTCTCTGCAACGCCTGTGGCCTGTACAGCAAAATGAATGGGCTGAGCAGGCCATTAATTAAACCACAGAAACGGACGGTAAGCACAGGGGACCACTTATCCGCTCAATTTCCTGCCTAATTGATTCAAACAATGGCTTGAGGTCATCGGGCCCATGGTGATATTCACAGTATCTAATGCTTTACCTTTAACATATCAAAGCATTTTAGATTTGATTTTAATCCAACTAATTTGTTCCATTTTGTCCGTGATTCACCGTGTAAAATCGGCAGAAATCGGTCTGTAAAATAGGCTATATTACACAACACATACATTTGACATGGAGTGAGCAAGTTGATGACATCATTTAACACATTAACCAATGACATTAATTTATCGGCCAACAATCATAAATGAAGCTCATGCAGGATTGGAGTGAAGACTTATAGGTCTAGTGCTAAATTTCTCATTATTTGGCTTTAACAGAGTCGGAGGCACTGATTTAATTGGATCAAAGCCACCCATACAGTGAGGACATTTGTTAATGTAATTAATCAGGCACTTAATCTGTCACTCAGCCTATTCAGTGCTTCTGGCTAATTTAATCTAAGCAGTCGACACGGGGACAGATCTTTTCCTGGTGCCATTACGCACAGCATTACGCACAGTTTTTTTTTTTACAAGGAAATCAAATGTCACGTACGGACTCCTTGATAATCAACATCCTGTAAAAAGCCGTGCGTAAAAGCCATTTACATGGCGATCATAATAGGAGCTGTATTATTGTTAGGAAATAGGATGTGAATGGCCAAATCCTAATTCAATTGGTGGAGTGTGGCTTTTTAAAAAACCTTTTTTTTTTCTTTTTTTTTTTTCTTTTTTTTTTACTTGTGGCAAATGCTCCCACTCTATTTTTTGGCTTGACAAGTCCGCATATTTAATTGTTTTTCTTTAAATGCTCAAATCTTATTACAGTAACTGAAGTAACTTAATGTTGTGTTTCTATCACCAGTCAACGTCCAGAAGAATCGGCCTGTCCTGCGCCAACTGTCAAACCAGCACGACCACTTTGTGGCGCAGAAACGCCGAGGGAGAGCCGGTGTGTAACGCATGTGGGCTCTACACAAAACTACACGGGGTGAGTGGAGAATTGATTTCACATTTATTTTTAATTTAATTCACACTTTTATTAATCAGTGCCTCAGCGAGTCAAAAATAATAAATGATCCAACCTGCAGGTACCTCGGCCGCTCGCCATGAAGAAAGAGGGAATTCAGACAAGAAAAAGAAAACCGAAAACATTGAATAAAACAAAGGGATCCTCTGGTGAGTTACTGATCATTCTTACTGCTCTTCCTGTGCATAAATATTATAAGCTCTTGCTTTTTAAAATACGATCTTAACAACATACTCTATGTTTTTACAGGAAATAACAACTCTATCTCTATGACTCCCACATCCACCTCTTCATCCAATTCTGAAGACTGCTCAAAAACCAGCTCTCCCTCTGGACAGGTCTCCGGGGTAAGACTTTTATTTAATTTTTTTAAATATTAAATTCAAAAGTCCTCTGTTTCATTTAAATTCAAGGCATCACATAAATTATAGAGTCTTATCTTTGTTTTTTAATAAAAACCTGAAATGAAATGAATAATTTCAAAATATCATCCTTACAATTATTTTAAATGTCAAACTTTGTCTATGATGCATCCTCAGGGGTGAATATTTTTGTAATGAAAGCATTGCAGCCTTTGCTACAGCAGGTGTTAAGGTAAAATGGTCACATGCAGGCTGACCGATGCTTTGTGGTGATGACTGCTGCTCATAAATGTGTCACCATTATATTACAGTAAAATGAGCTTCACATTTCTCAGGATCTGATGCTTTTTCTCCCACTTGTGTAATGCAAAACCAAAAAATGAGTCACACTCCAAACTGAGGCAGATTGCATATTTTATACAAGAAATGGCCGCTTTTTAAATACACTCAAGTTTTTAATGCGTTTTTTAATTTTATTTTATTGGCTGTGATGTTGTAGGTCAGTTCATCTGTGCTGTCCAGCTCCGGGGAGGGAACAGGCTCGGGCTCAGCGGTGAAGTACCCGGCACAGGACGGCCTGTACACCAGCGTGGGCCTGACCCAGCCATCAGATGTAGCTTCAGTGAGGGGTGAACCCTGGTGCCCCATGGCTTTAGCTTGAACATTTAAATCTTTTGGGAGGACAGCAGTCTCTGGCCCCTTCTGCCTGGATGCTATGTAATGTGGAAGTATTCGGGGGCAATGTTTGTTTCCTTCCTCGCAGCTGATGCAAGAAGAGTCAGACTGGGGGGAAAAGAAGGGTGAAACCGCCTTAGGTCATGCTGCAAGCTTGAACCGAGATTGGAATATCTGGGATTTGTTTCCAGATTGGTGTGGGGATCTTGTTGCCTTAAAACAAAAAAACAAAAAACAGAAAAAAAAAAACAAAAAAAACAAAAAAACAACAAAAGGGAAACGACAGGCCAGATGATCAATCAGAAGGCCTGATGTGGATGGTTTCTGGACCTGCCGTGCACTCGATATCTCTCCCATCCATGGCACAGAAGAACCAGATCTGGGTTCTTCAAAGAAGGCCATCATGTACATAATGGATTTCCTCTCTGAAGAAAAAGCTGTTGATTGGATACCAGCGCTTCCCAAAGCGCCATACTCTTTAAGGACGTTTAGATTTTCTTTTTCTTTCCACAACTGGAATCATGCCACAAGTGCCAAGACAACTTTTATGAATCAAAAGAAAAAAAAATATTTATAAATCTTCCATTGTTGAAAACATGGCTATGATTGTTAATAAAGATATCAATATAGAGTAGAAGTTAAACCATTCTGATGTCTTCTTTTTCTAATTTTTTTTCTCTGTAAGTGGTTGTTAGTAGTACAGTAGTGTTGAATCTGCACATGTTTTCCACTGAAAGCTCTTACTGTATTTGACTGATACTAGATACTGGTTTAAACAGGGTATGTCGTCCAGTGTTTTTGTTTAATTATTTACTAAAAAAAATTTGCAAATAATCAACTCCTTCAGACTAATTTTTGATACTGAAACCTTATCAGCTGTTGGGTAGCATTAAGGTACTTCTCTTAAAGCGGAGCTACAAAAACTGTTTTACACGTGAAGCAGCTCGTGGCTTGTTTGAACAAAGCACACCCAGACTAGCTGTGAGCCTACTGACCTTCATGTTACAAATCATAAACTGCAAAAGAAGACTGTTGGCTGCACTACGTGACTCACTATAAACTGTATACCTTTCACCATGCAAGCATGTACTGTTGCATCATTTTTATACCAAAATTAGACCAAAGTGGAGTGTGAGGTCATCTCTGAACAAATTCATGTTCTTTCTTCGATGACTTTGACTAATCCCTGTGAGGATTTAAGAGGAGCGTGACGGCCCAGATTAACATGATGAGGTGTTAAAGTGGTCAATGAGAAAAACAAATACAGAAGCAAACACTTCATATTACATCAATATAATATTTTCTTTAAAATGTGCCTTTATTATGGTCAAATATTTGAACTCACAGTAGAATGGGTGGCATGCAGAATCAAAATTTGAGGTATTTTTGATACTGCACCTTCCATGTCTCCATGTCCCCCAGCTATTGTGTGGGCGGAGTCTCGAAAAGCTATTTCAGGCCACAAAACAACCAAGAGGAGATTCAAACCTGAAGGAAATCTGATGAGTTAGATGTGAACCTTGGCATAAAGAGGGTTATTTCTTACTTTCATTTTCTTTTTTTTTTCTTTCACAACTTGCTTCACCCAAAAATGGGCATGTTATTCATTCTTCTGGAGTTATTTATTTTTTGAAATATAATGTTTTTTTTTTTTGTTTTTTTTTGTTTTGTTTTTTTGGAACATTATAAGAAATTATTTTTATTTAAATTCAGTCCAATAAATTGTTCTGGTAATGCAAATGAATTTACAGTCACCCTGTGTTTTAAAGAAAGAGCATCAGTGTTTTGAAGTTGTGGAAAGAACCATGTTCTTGCATAATTTTAATATTACTCAGGCATTCTTTTGTATGAGGCAATCGCAGCTATGCTTTAACACCCCATGTCTCCCAGGCTAAAGAAAAAACTGAGCAGCTTCTCAGACTTTTTCATGCATGGGGAAAAAAAAAAAAAATCAAGATCAGCTAATGCAAGGCAAGCATTTCCTGGGAAAGGCTGTGCAACAAAAAATAAAATCCATGCTTCATTTTCAGAAAGACACACCTCCCACCTAAATGTTTCAAAAGATGACATCTCAAAACAAACGTTTTCAGTGTTTTCTGGGTGGTTTGCTTCCACATTCTGCTTATGTTTCATTAAAGCGAGTCTTTATTCTTCTTGACAGTTTTTTTTTTTTTTTTTTTTTTTTTTTTTTTTTTACTTAAGAGTTTTTTTTTTCTTTTCTACCAGCCCCCGAGGGCTCAAAGCACAATCCACTTTCCTGTGTCCTCTTGAACCAGCAGCTCAAAGTACCTGTCACAGTGTTTACTGTACTTAAGCGAATATGGTCTGTGAGTAATACCACATGAAAAGATTTCTTCGAGATGGTAAAGATTTATGTCTGGGCTTAGAGTTATCTGTCTGCTCTCTGTCATATTGATTTAGCTGGGTTTATTGAGTGTGGAGGAATGTGCTACACTGCACAACAGCCACATCCACAGTTGGGACATAAACACTTTTATTGCACTTATTTACTTCTGTTGTTTTTGCAGACGATCAAACTTTTTGACATTTGGCTGGAATGGTACAGTCGCTGCCATTAGTTTCAGCCAAAGCTTGTTCATCCCACGCTCTCTTTTTTTTTTTTTTTTTTTTTTTTTTCAATGTTAGTGTTACTTGGTGTGGAAATGTTTGGCATGCTGGTCATTTGGTGCTAGGTGTTATATAAAACACAATTTGTACACCGAGACCACCAGGCATTAAGTCCTCGAGCTTCCAAACAGATAAATTACAAAACCACCTTCAGATATGTAAATGCAAACTAGTGTTAAACTCAAAACACGAGCAAATATTTATAGGTTTCTTAATTTATGATATGGTCCTACCTTGGCACTGTCTGACTGGTATCCATGGTGCTGCGAGGGAGGAAATATAAACACAACAGCGCAGAAATCCTCCCTGCGCTCTCGTCTGGATAGATGCTCACAAAGCTGAGGGTCACATCGTCCACCATGTGGTGCAAACTGCGAGCTTACAGTTGTTATCTGTGAGAGTGATGGAGGGGGACATGAAGGATGTGTGTCACAGAGTTGCAGCTTTGGAATATGAAATGGGGATTCTCTGCAAATAAGTGAATGTGTAGGTCAGAAAGAGGGGGAGAGAGATAGGATGGCTGAGGCAGACGTAAACTCACAAAGAGACAGAATGCAGAGATCTTGATGGCTGCGCAGGGTTGAAAGTCCTCCCAAAGTAAACAGTTCAGGCTAACCCGGCAGCAGACTACAGGCCCCAGGGCTGTTTGGCCATGGGGCAGCAGCACAGTATGGCCCAGTGGCTCCCTCAGGAGATGCCTGTTGATCTTTCCATGTTGCGTTTCAAAGGAGAGCACCGCTGGCCCTGCCTCCGGAAGAGATGGGATCTCTGACTCAGCCCTTTTGGGTTTCCTCGACAGACACGGGGGCACATTCTGGGAGAAAAAAAAAACACTTAAAAACATGATAGCTGTGCTGCTTGTGGATTCGTTTTAGATTTGGAGTGCCATCAAAAGCTCTCTAATGGAAAAGTGTGTTTGTGTGTATAAACCTCTTATTGTTCGGGATTATTATTGTGTGATTTATTTGCCTTGTCAGATTCATAGAAAGCCAAACTGTGCTTTCAAAGCTATTTGTTCTCTCACCTAGCTTTAGTAAACACATCCACACATCCCACTGTACAGGAAAGAATAAAGGCGCCTCCCCCGCCCCTGTCATAAACTTTCACAGTCTTTACTCACATGAAGTATAACTATGCATTTAAATATAGCTCTGTATAGTAGGTGTTACTTATTACAGAAACAGTGGGAGTGTGTTCAGGGAGGGCAGGGTGTTGGAGCGAATGACACTTCTGGTATAGAAGAGTGAAAATCCCAGGGCGGGACACAAGTCCTCGGCCCAACTCTGAGTGTATATGAGTGTGTCTGCATATGAGTGTGCATACACGTGTGTGAGGGAGGATTGCCAGGAAGTTGTCATGGGAGGAAATATTGAAAGCTGAAAGTAGGGGAAAAGACAAAGGGAAAAGAGCTGTGTTATGACGAAAAAAGGAAAACTTCCTTGACAATCTCCAACCCTTTTAACCTGAAAATTAGTCAGAAGCTGCAGCAGTTCAACTACCTGGGAAAAAGAAGTGAAACTCAAACATCATGTACAGAATTACTTCAAACGTAATTTAAAAAATGGCTTCACATGAATTTCTCATATTGATATGTTTCAATGCTGTTCTCATAGAATCCAGCTGTTAATAATAGTATTATAAATCTTATACCATGGTATCTATCCCTTTAATAACTCTGAATATACAAGGCCAAGAGGGCAGTGATGCAATCAATGAACAAACTGTCTTATGATAATGTCTCATTTTGTTGGTTTCTGTTTTGTTTTTTCGTTTTCTTGTGTTTTACATCAGTGTCCCCATTTATCATGTAATTTTTATGAGCTTTTTTTTTTTTTTGCCTTTGTTCGGATAGCCACAGTGAGTGAGAGACAGGTAAGTAAGGTAAGGTAAGTCAGGGTGAGAGAGAGAGGGGATGACATGCAGCAAAGGGCCACAGGTCGGACTCTAACCCAGGCCACTGCAGTTACTGTAAGACTAAGACTTTATGGTACACACTCAACCATAGACATTCCTGGAGATTCTGTAACATATCATCATATATATTGATAACGCCACACGTGAGAGAGGATTTCATCCATATTGCCCACTTCTAAATGACACATTTCTAATTTCACCCGCAGGCTTCTCTTCTTCTCTTACAATAGAAATTCTGAAGCCCACTTGCCCTCATCATCAAACAATTAAAACTAGATGCTGCACAGAAATATATACATACATGTGTATATGAAAAAAAAAACATCTCTCTACTTGAATACGTCTGCTACTGCAAGCACAGTAGATAAAGCTTTACTCCGATATACAAACATTCAAGACAAATAAAACAGTGTTGAGATTAAATGCCATGTCCGGCCGGTGAAAAAAAAAAAAGCAGGTCATATTTTGTGTTTGTTCAATCTGTTGTTTCTGCCTTAAGGTACAAGCCACTGGGAACTTTCTGCTGTGAATAGTGTGCCAAACGTGCACTTAGGCGCACGCAAATGCCAGTTTGTAAGTTCCTGTGTTTATCAGCCGGTGATAAAACGGCAAAAATCGCTCCTATGAAAATGTAATGAAAATATTATGATTATGACAAATGCAGAAGGCAGAGACATGTGGGTTGAGACACAGCTATGATACAGAAAGTTTGAAAATGAAACTAATTATACAAAGATATTTAATGTCACACCACAGAAAGGGCTGACACTGTGGCCATGAAGCCATGTTGCTACTTCTCCCGGCTTGTTACCGGTCAACTCTTCAGTAAACTCCCCCCTCAACGACAGAAACGGCTCTTTCCATGCTCTGTGTGTGTTTGCAGGAACAAATGAAACGTATGTAATATCTGTTACAGGCCCCGGCACAATTTGACTATCAAATCAATCCTTGCTCCGAGACAATGCATTGCCAGTTTTGTCAGGTAAGAGTTCTGTTAATCTCTAATGGAAAAGTTATTTCATTACCAAGGCCCTCTTGCCTAAAGGAGTCTGGGCTTTGAAACAGAGCCACTAAATCATGTAACTCGTGTAAGTATTTTCTGCTGTGGCGATCCAAAGAGTATGCTGAGATTCTTGTGAGTTCACTTTAAGGTTACAGCTATCTCTCCTCTCCTACTAGCCCAACAGTCAGCCTTGGATCCAAGGCGTTTTGAATTAAGTTCAGCGCGCTCGTGTATGGGAACCCAAGCTCACCGCCAAATGCAATACTTCCCGGAGTATTTCTGTCAGAACCCCGGCCTTTAAAAACAAAACACAGTGAAATCACAGCAGGCCCTGTTTTAATCAATTAAACATATGTCAACAAGCAATATGCTAATCATTGTCTCGACAGGGAGAGCACATTCTCTCCTAGTGATGTATGATCAGAAGTCAATCATGATTGTGAAAGGACTTACAGACAAAACTGGGTTCAGTCTCAGTTTTTCTATAGATGAGTAATATACTGTGTTGATCACATTTTGTGAAAAAAAAAGTGGCATGAATCTAAAATGTCATTAAAATAATAATATTCTAAAATAAAGATACCAACATAACCCAGAATGTCATGAAAATAATAATATTTTCATGACAATTTGGGCTATGTCGGTATCTCTATTGTTCAGGACTGGTGTGAAACAGACAAAACAATAAAGTGAGTCAGATACGGGGTGATTTCCATGCTCAATCTTGTACAGCATGTTGCATGTTTGTGTTTTTGCGTCTGTGTTTGACTTGGATGGAGAGGGTGGAGGGAACCATTCCTTCCTGGCCAGTATCAGTCACTGAGCTCAAAGTCTCCAGGCTTCTAGAGAATCCACCCGGAGTCATTGCTTTAGTCATTTGGGTCAGCAGTGGGCTATGAATTTTGATGGGATTTTACCACAGCTCTCCCTACCCAGAATGCAACAGCAGCTTCTCAGACTTCAGGACCATGCACTTTCTCAGAATGAGGTATGCTTGTGTAAACACCATTTGGCTCACTGAAGTCTTGAAATGTAATAAATTTTCATCTAGAGCTCAAGATAGCTGCAGAGCCACATACAGTGCTGTATGTGAGGACAGGGGATAGATTGCAGGATGCAGCAGTTAGATGGAAGAGAAAAGTGAGACTCCTCTCTTGTCTGCTGATTGGGCAGCCCTCCGCTGAGACCTCTTATGAACACTCCTGATAAGCAAATGAGCATCTAAAATAAATAACAGGCTGACGCATGGCAGGCTCCCAAACAGAAGATACAGCCGCCCATTACAATCTCACCAGCCGTTGTAGTTAAACTTTTAGTTAAACCCATTTTTTTCAACCATATTTTCACTTTTTTTTTTTTACAAATGACCAAATCTTAAGTGAAAACAACAGGTTATCATTTTGTTTTCATTGCTTCAGCCATCACTTCTATCATGATTGCGATTACACTGTACCCATTTAAGTCATTCCTGAGATCACTGAACGTGACGACAAAAGTAGGTACAACAGGGCAACAAGTGCAAGTGGCCAGACGATCATACGGGTTGTAAACAAACCCTCAGCTTAGTCAAATTTGATTTGAAGAGAAAACAAAGGCGAACAGTAAAAATTGCAACCACAACTGTCTGTTGTAAGATCAACAGCAACTTAGAGGAAACTCTCAAAGGACTGCTACTTCCTGCACGGTGAATGCCACATGACCAATGAGGGTTAAATGAACTATAGCGCTACCACTAGCAAGCTAATCTGCATGCGTGTTTTACTGCCGGCTGGGTGAGCTATTTTTATGCATGAAAATTATTATCATTAATTATTATTATTTATCTACTTCAATAAAATGGAGCTGTTTTCCTTTTCATTATCTGATGCTCTTCTAGCCAGTCGTTTTGGACGGGAGTTGGCGAGAGACTTTTGTTGGCTCAAAACCCAGCACATTGAAGAAATGAAGGGAGAATTTTCTGAGAATAGTGGTGTAATGCAGCAAAATGTTCAAACTGTGATTAGCTTGAAGTTATGTTTGCATTAATATTCATATTTTGGAGGCAAGTTGGCTTGATACAAGTCTTTGTTTTTACATTTGATAATTTTTGCAATGATTACATTCACAGTGATAAATGACTGTTTTGTCAAAAATAAATACTGGTAAAACAATAAAGAATCACAGCGCATTGATTCTTCGGGGACTTAACCTACTTGTTACAACTTGTTACAGCACAAGTAGACAAACTAGCATGGCTACCAACAACTAGCCTACAGATGCCTCTGACTGTCTTTGTTGGTCTTGTGCAATGTCAGATTTTTAGCAGCATTACGTGCATGCTCACTTTATCACGTTATCAATTCTACCTTCAAAATAAACTGGTAGCCACTCTGGCAAAACTGTCCACTTGTTCACATTCTGTATGTTTGAAGACATCATACGTAACAGAACTAATGACCGGAGCTACAAAAATAACACCCACGTTGTAATATGCTGTAGTTTTCCTTTAAATAACATTAGAAGCATAATCTGATGTCTGATGTGAACCCAGTGACTGAGCACAACAACAGAGCTGCTTCCTTGTGCTCCCTTGACCAGGCAGACCCTTCGGCTGAGGCGTCCAATTAATTATAGACGTGACTTTAAAACTTCCTGTTTTTCCCCCCTTAATGAAGCCAATCTGCCCTGCTGCTCTAAAGAGAGGAAATACCTCAAAATAGTTCCCAATTTCAGCACATTCAATTATTTTGTGCCCAGTACAGATTGCATCGGTCGTGTTAATGTACGTACCAACAATGTTTGATCACAGGGAAATTATGTCTGTCATTTCTTCCTGCTTCGCCCCCGAATAATGTGGGAATTGTGAGGAGAGCTGGTGCCCGGGATGGGCACTGCCTGCGCACGGATTAGCAACTACGTGCCCTCAGTCAGGCCCATCCAACATCAATCTCTGCCTGAGATGTTTATTATTACACTCATGCTCTCACTTATTCTGAGGAGGGAGAAAAAAAATCCCTGATTTATGCCTCCACTGTTCCCCTTTCCTGTCCTCATTTGTAAAAACAAAATTCCAGTGAATTCCTGCAGTATTAACACTAAGCAGTTATGAGGTCAAGCTTTCACTTACACTGCACAATTCAACTGGCTGGCCACAGAGCATGCATACATATTGTGCTGTTTGGTGCAACTGTAGCTTTGCTATCGCCATGTAAGCTCAGTGAAGGAGTCTGCACACAAACTTACAAACTGACCTTGACAGCAGACACACTCCATATCTCTCTCTGCCTTTTTTTTCAGTTACACTAAATCTACAGCCAGTGCTCAAGTCAACTTGACTGTTATCACAAATGCACCACACTTGTTGAATACCTGCCAGTGTTTTTCAGAGGTGCCCTTTTAAACTCTGAACTGAAACCCACCTCCAGGCCTCGCTTTCTGGGTTTTTCACTGGGAAACAGGAAAAAGGAGAGGACAGTGACATACATAGATACAAACTCACAACTGGAACATTTTAAAGGACGGAATTTATGAGTATTTCTTCTTAGAATTTCCCTAATTCAAGACTAGTGGGAAGTGACAAATTCTTGTATAAACCATAACAGGTGAATACAATCCATTGTTTTCTGTTGTGGTATCGTTGTGTCATATCAAGAAGGATAGAGATCTATTGCGAGTATTTACAGCAAAACACTTAACAAGAGGAATATATATGGAACTAATTTCATAGGTTTACTCCATCAGAGTTTATTTGTGTAATTAATTAAAAAATTCTTAACATGAACAGTATTTAGATTAGTCAGATTAGTATATTCCAAATCTCATCGTTTTGATTACAAGGGTGCATCAATACTTACATTATTATACTGCATTAGATTAAAGGCTTCTCCATGAGATATTTTCAACATTTTTGAAAGACAGGCATTGAGTTGCAGCATGTACAAAATGACTGTGAGTGATAGAGAAGGAGAATTTCATTATTTTCTACAAGATTACACACTTTATGGTATTGTATCTTAACAAGATACGAGTGTACTCACATACATATAAATTCCTTATCATTTTCACATTTACATGAATGGAAAACTACAAAATTTGCATAAATTGCATAGAGGGATATGTTACTTTCTGATACAAGATCAAAACAGTTTCTATATAATTTAACGTGTATTTAGTTTTTAGTGTTATAAAAATCGAATCTGTAAAACTGTACACTTCATTGCTGGAATTTGGTGGCTCCAAACACATTTTATAGCGTAAATGAGGAATTTGATTTAAATGATTTCTTATGAACGTGAAATAATGTTCTTGTCTGTGAGATATGATCTAAAATCTATTTTCCTTAAATGAAAAATATGTCTTTCTTTTTACAACCTGGGTGGTACTGACAATGTTATGGCAATTCTAATGTTATCTTATTGTAGATGTCTTTTAGCATAACATTGTACTCACATCAGCTTTTAAAAAAGGTGAGGCCACAGAAAATGGGCACCCCAGATCAATTTGAAAGAATCTCAATGTAAGTTTTTGCTATTGCTACATAGCCAACGTTAGCATTAATATATACTGTATGTATATATATACATATATATATATATATATACATATACATATATATATATATATGTATATATATATACCATGTACCATGTTCATGCAATGCAGAGTGCCAGTTTGTACTTAATGCGAAATGACACAGACAAAAAATATTGCAGCTAGAATGTGTTGGTTGCACATTGTTCCTCAAGTGGCTGAATTCCTGTCATTCTTTGGAATCTGAAGAAAGTGAAAACATACTGTTGTAATTTGTTCATTTACACAAAAGGGAAACAGACCTACTAACTTATGACTTATTTGGCAAGATTAAGAGGATCCTGGCCTTGAATTCAGAGTAAATCAAGGTTTGAATTCCAATCACTTTACATCAATTGTGACAACGTATTTCTGCAAAACTGGACCCTTTACACACAACTGTAAAAAGCAATAACAGCAATAATGAATAGATGAAGAATATTTGCATTTCAATTTCTTTCATTACCATCTGTGCAATACCAAACAAGTTGCTTTCTATGGGTGCTCTCACAATGTCACACTTTTTTAAAAATTTATTCAACATGATTCTTCCAAATTTGGCAATGTATGAGGGCTGATCGGGAGTAAATACATGCCTGATTTGGTGGACTGGCGGCATGACATCATCAAAGAGGAAACCCAGGCAGGCCCACTAGCTGTCCCGCTAGAGGCCCCTCAATAAACAGGCTGGTTATCACATCACTAACATTTGCTTAACCCCTCTGCAGAAGGTGTTCTGTTAGAGGGTGTGCAGAGGAGGGAGCTGTTACCGATTCTCTTTGGCTGACCTGTTACCAACCTTAAGTGATATCCTACGCGCTCGCAAACACACATATGCAACAAAGCCCTTGAAGATTCATGTATTAGTAGACACCCAGTTGCTGTCTTCTCTCTTCTATTAAGTGTTTTAGACTGCTCCCAAGACATCCCCCTACTCCTTTGAACTCCACTTCTCTCTGTCAACCACTTCATCCAGTCCTCCCAAGTTTGTGCTGTCTCTCTTGGACAAAGGACTGAAAACATGACTTAAGCAGAGAGGAGAAAAAAAACGAAAGGATGAGAGCATGAAAGGATGAGGGAACGCTTCTATCCTTGGATACCTCGCACCCACCCCAGCCCCCTCCATTCCTTTCCCGTTTGCAGTGAGATGGTGCATGCAGCTCTCTCCCACACATCTCCACATCCCAGCGCCAGGCTCTGTGTTTTCTTAATTCATTACTTAAAGGAAAGAAATGTAGCCCATACCAAAATAAATACGGCTCTCTTGGATCAGACCATGTGTCATAGTGCGATAGCTCCTATGAAAAGGCTGTTGTTCTAACCGGAGGAGGATGGAACTCTTTGGCTCTGCAGAGCGTCTGTCACTCTGCTCTCTGTCTCCATCACACAGTACGGCCCAGCAGCGTGCAGCCTTATCGTATCATTTAGACCTAAATACATTATTTCAAAGTCGGCTGGCTCAGCGGTGAGACCAGATTCACTGGGTGTCACTGTGGAGTTAATGACCTGAGATTGAGCTTTTGGTTTAATCCTTATACAGCTTTTTAGTTTATAGGGATGTCAATGTCAACTTGGTGGTCGGTCAATTGGTCAGTCCACCACTTTCTTCACGACTGGAATATCTCAAAAACTATTTGATGGATTGCCATGAAATTACATATAAACATTCATTGTCCTCTGAGGATGAAGCTTAACGACTTTGGTGATCTCCTGACTCCCTCTTCTAGCCCCACAATGAGGTTGATATATGTGGGTTTTGGTGAAATGGCTCCACAGATACTGGATGGCTTGCCATTCAATCTGGCACAGACAGTAACACCCCACTCAAGGATGAACTGTTATAACTTTGGTGGTCCCTTAACTTTGGTATGGCTCATTATTGAATCATGGTAAACAACATACCTGTTGTATATATATATATATATATATTTGGAATATTTGTGTATTCAGGGATAGTTGATCCTGGCATTTGAAGAAGTTTATTCTGTATAAAAATTATTTTTATTTTCTCAATTTCTTGATGAAAATGGCACAGACTTATTCTCATGCCTCAATGAACTTAGTTTAGAGTGCACTTAAACTCAAAATCTTTGCTTTCAGTTTGCTTAAAATGGGCAAAAATGGATTAAGATCAAGCCTTAAGCAATTATTTACTCCTATTTACAGTTTCTGGCTGTTTATTTCAGTGAAACCCAAGCTCTTGTCATTAGGAGTTTGTGGCTGTCTTCATGGAGTGTTCACTTCGGGTGAGGTCTGTTAAATGGCCAATTGAATGCTCTGTCAAGCAGAACCTTCCTGTGACCCTAACTCACACACACACACACACACACACACACACACACACACACACACACACACACACACACACACACACACACACACACACACACACACATGCACGTGCCCACACACACACAGAGATGTGCACACAAACATTTACTGCACTGGCACAGTCTAGCACAATCCTTTGCTAGAACATCAATAGTTTGTTTATAATTAGCCCTGGCACCTCTTGACTACTTAGAGAGAGTGATTGTTTTTGAAAATGGCCCCTGGGGTCCTGTTGACTGATTGGCCTGAGGTGGTTAGGGGGGATAAGGGGGGGAACTGAGGGTCTGCAGTTGCATTAGAGGGTCTGTTGGCCCACAGTTGTAAGCTGCATTCCTCTCAAGCTGCTCTGGACCCTGGTCTGACAGCCACTCCGATAATATCCCAGTCAGATAGAGTCGCAGGGCCGGCATGTCTGAGCCCTGTTCTGAATCACTCAATTAGTGCAGCAGGAGGAGGAGGAGAAGGAGGAGGAGGGATCTGAAATCGCTTTGTTCCCTACAGCCCACACTAGCAACACAGAGAAGTACACAAACAGCGTGAGCTCAATTAATAGTAGCAGCGTTTATGCAGAGAAATGCAAGGTGTAAATACAGTTTGTGTGGTCTGGTGGCAAACTCACTGTTGGTGGAAAGAGGTGTGAGTGTGTTTCTGTGTGTTTGTGCTGACTCCCGTACTGTTTATAGACAGTAACATAGCCCAGCTTTATGCCACATGGGTGCCAACACCTGCAGAATTGAAGTGTCAACCGAATATGACATTGAAAATACCTGCACCTGCATCTTGCATGACAGGAACATAATGTACTTTTGAAAAAGAAAAAATTACAGTTTATGTTTGCAAAGAGAAGATGGTTGCATGTAAAGTAATTTCTAAAAGATGTCTAATGTCCCATCAACATAGTGCAGCATGAATATTTTGTCAGAAAGTTAAACCATAAGAATATTCATAGAAATGATGCACTAAATAAAATACTTTCAAACATACACTATGTTTGGTCAAATTATCTTAACTCAAGGGCCATTTACTACCTTGTTCCAGAGTTTTCAACTGCATTTCATGATCTTTGGAGTTTTCATAGTGTATGACCTCTAACGTTGGACTGATGCCTCTAGCAGAACACCCAAAGCAAGCAAATCAAGTCAGAGTTTCAAGGATGTAAGGATTAATTGAGTTTTTTATATAACTTGTGTCTTCTTTTATTAGTTTTGTCCCTCATATCTATTGGTTATAAAAACATTGTACGTGCCCAAGTAATTGCTGATATCTGGAGACACGGTGACTTCACTAGAGAAGGGTTCAAAGGTCTGAACAGAGCTGTATTGTATTAAAGAGCCAGGAAACACTCACAATCAAAAGATCAGACAGGTCGTAAACAAGCCTGATGGTGTGTCCAGATTATCTAAAGGTAAAACTAAAATTGAAAATGAGTGCACCTGAAATGTCAGTAATAATCCCTCATTGTGCAGGAAAACTGTCTGCACACAACTGTAGCAAGTATGGTGGGGAAAGGTTGAACCAGGAAGTCGGTCTGTAATTATGATGGATGTTTAAAACTGACAGTTTGAAGTAGTTTTACATTAGGCCTTTGTTTTCTATTCCCATAGAAGTTTGGCTATAGTCTGGAGCTTTGTTTGAAAAGGGTTCTCTTTAACTTCTTGAACTTGGAAACTAAAATGTTATTATCAATCGGATTGATAGTAGGAAGTAAATTCATCAGTTTTTAATTTTCCTAAATAACTTGCAGTGTGTCTGCATTTCTTTATCATGTGTTTTGTCCATCTTCAGGTGTTATCTTTAGTTGTAGAGTACTGAACTGTCTTGATCGCTGTAAACATAAGACACTATTTGTAATAAAATGGAATTATCATTTATGATCTAGATTTCTGTAAAACTGGATTAAAAAAAAAAAGAAATGTGACGTGCATCCAAAAATGAGGCACAAAAATGAAAAGGAAATGTAATGAAGGACAATTTGGAGACATTCCACAGCAAAGCAAAGAATTAAGAATAAATAAGCAGGGACTTCCTTCTCTGGGATTGTGTGAAACATGCAGGAGAGCTATGGGAACAAAAACCTGTTACTGTACATGTCTATTATGTTAGTATGTTTTTTTTAATCACAGGCAATTTATATTGATATAGGATACATACTTTAGTTTACATACTTTACATATAACGTGTGTAAGTTACTTTAGTGGGGACTTTCTTTCCCTTTTGCACATTAGACAAATAAGTTACAGGAACAGCCTCTCAACGTGACTGCCTATGTCAGACCCGCAGATTACTCAACCGGCCCTTTGATGAATATGTCTTGTCCACTTTATCGCATAATGAGCGGCGGCAATGTGTGTTGGGACATTTTTCATCCGGCACATTGGGACCATTTGGTTTTAGAGGGCAACAGTTTAATTTCAACTGAGGTGGAGGAGGTTTGAATGGTGAAAGTAAAAAAAAAAAAAATCCAACCATCTCTCTTTTTTCTTCTTCTTGTTGGATTACTTTCTCTCTCGTTTCTCAGCCTGCGACCGACCCCTCACCTCCCACTGACCCCGTTACCTGCAGACACCCTCTGTGGCTGCCTTTGATGTGGTGTTTACTCATGTGTACAGTAGGGGTTAATCACACACCTTGAGAGAGCAACGTGGAGTTCCATACAAAGGATCCTCTGGCCTGTGTTGTCTGAGGGCTAAAAGAGGGATTAGAGATTAAAAGGCAGCCAGTGTGTGAGGTAAACAGCGGAGAACAATATTTTACCTACTCCACATTTAGTCAGCGGATGTTGATGTCAGTCGACTCTCTTTCTAGATATTGAGTTTTGACTGAAAGGCTGGGGGCTGCCAGGACTGTGTGTATTCAGTTTGTGCTCTCCTTGTTTTCACTTTTGACCTGGAATTTCCTGTAGTTAGCTATAAAATACTGGCAAAATAGGGGGGGGGGTATTTCAGGCTCTGCAGAGGGAAGTATAAGAATACACATGGCCTATAATATATTACTAATTGTTTTTCATGATTGTTGGCATCAGGTGCAAGAACTTGAGTGGACGACCTGACAGATAGTGCCTCATGTGAACGTATGACAGCTCGGCTTAATGGTGGTGGGAGCTTTGATGTCCAGTTCCATTTCTTCAATAATATTAATATGGGGCGTTCAAGGTTATTTGATTTAGATTTTCTTTGACTCACATCATTTAATGTTTATATCTTTTGTTTTGGCATTTGTTATGGTTTTATATTCAAATTACACATAAAAAGAAAATTCTTGGCCATCACCTGGTCTCAATGAAACTAATATTTCAAAGCACACATAAGGTTAAGTTTGGGCTCCAGCTACCATGTTGTGCTGCCTCACAGCTTTGCATGTTTTAGGGTAATCAACCATTTATGGTAACCTTTTATCCAAATCAAACAAAGATGTATTTCAGTGAAACCTAGGACAGCTCAACCATGACCACAACAAATACGCCACATCCGTCACACTAATGTTCCTCTCTCAGTGTTTTTTTGGGGGGAAAAACAACTTTACCATCATTGATCTTCTAATCTGGGAAGTGACCCAACATTTTTGTAATATTCATTCAATCTCTGAGCTTTGTTGCAAAAACTTGCTCCCGCTGAAAGACAAGCTCATAAGAACAGAAAACATATTCCCTGGACCGATGAGCGCCGTGCAAAGGAATGGTGCGTTAATTGTAACAAGACACTCCCTCATGAACATGGTCATTCACATGCTAATTGAAACTGAAGTGCATGAGTTATGGCATGGCAATTTCAAATAAAAAGCAACATTTATTTTTGTGACGGCAGAAAACAAACCAAACTAACAGTAGATACCCTCTCGGGAAGATATAAAAGATTATAAAAGAAGACACACAAATTAAAGCTTTAACCCAGGAGTCCCAGTGACAGAATAGAGCCATGCTCTGATGCGCAACACTAGAACATAAGAATTTGAAGATGAATCATGTTATGAAAATATTTACCCTGAATCACAGCCTTTCACATGTTGTGCAATGCAACAGGATGGGGAGTGTTGCTGCACACATTACGTCTGTCACTGTACTTTTGGACCACAACACCTGATGAGCAACGTCACTGACTTTGTCACCTCCACACGGCCCTCTCAGCTGGACTAATCTGGCTGCGTGACCGTAAGTAGCTCGTTCTTCCTTGTTGACATATGATATGATGGCGATGTTTGTTAAAGAAATGACTCATGGTATGAAAAATGCTACTTTTTGGTGAATCAAAATATTAGTCACTTTAAAAAAAAATGATTTGTTCACAGACAAATATACGACCTTTGGATTCACAGTCTTGGATTGTGATCCTTTTGCAATATTCATCACAGTAAAAAATTCTTACTGTGACTTGGCTGAAAGACATGGTAGCCTACATGTTGGACCCTGACCAATCATAACTGGACATCAATCTATAAAGGGGCCAGAGGCAGTTTGCACTGTTCCACCTCACAGCACTAACAATGAATCATTACAGATATAAATACAGGTTTTATGAATCAATTGTTTTGGGGGTGAACTACGTCTTTAAATCCTTGTTTGTTGGATGCCATTTACCAGCTGGTCGTAGGTGGTTCATTTTGAGCCATAAAAACATGCAGCCAGAAATTCAGATGGCTGGGAGGCGCTCATGATGTCAGTGTGAAGTGTTGCACAAAAATTAAATAAAGCCCCACTGAGAAATTACACACCTGGAAGGGACTGCCTTGTGTAGACCATCTGTTTTGTTCTAATGCAATTCTTATTAATTTCTGGAGATTATACTTGTTTTCAACACAGTCAGACGTGAGCAAGAGGGGTCTGCTTTCACTTGTTTTTTTCTTTTGTTTTCTGTCATCACTGTGCTAGAAACAAAGAACATGAGGTCAAGGTCCATTTGGTTTCTGGATGACTTGAACTTGACATTTTGGGAAATATACTTATTCACTTTCTTGCCAATAGTTAGATGAGAATATTGATGCTACTCTCTTATCTGCCCAAAATTAAGATAGAGCCAGGAGATGATTACCTTAGCTTAGCTTATCTTAGCTTAAAGACCAGAAACCGGGGACAACACCCAGCCTGGCTCTGTTGGAAAGTATCAAAATCTGCCTATCTGCACCTCCGAAACCTGATTATTAACACATTATACCCCATAAGTCCAAAAATCACAGTTTTTACATGGGTTTATGTGCATTCAGATTTTATGTTAAGTAAAGCTAACTGCCTGCTGGTCGCCTCTTATTGACAGATGACAGTGATATTGATCTTCTTATCTAACTGGCAAGAAAGCGAGTAAGAGTATGTAAGAGTAAGTGTAAAATATTCTGATTCAATGTTGCCATACGATCAATTTTTTCTGGAAACCAAGCAACCAGAAGAGGAGTGAGAGTGCCGAAAGACATGAAGGCTTCAATGGAAATTTCTGATGAGATTTCCTAGAAGAGGTGTCAGTAGGAGTCAGATCTTGCCTGTGAACAGGCCTGGTTGCTCTTTGCACAACGTCTCCATCCCTCCCTCCCACTGGAATCTGATGACAAACTAGGTTTAACCTCTCAGCTATGAGGAGCTGGGTTCAGCTTCTTATTGCTCTGTGTGGAGGAGTCGCTTGTCTGGTGAGAGATGAATTCTAGGGGTAGGTTATGATTCCGGGCAGAAGGAGGTATGGATTTATGCTCCTTCCAGCATGCTATGATTTGAGTCACTAGCACCTCTAATCATCCTAACAGATGTATAAGTGACTCGAAAATCGAATTAGATTTGGAAACAGAAATGGTGTAATTCTCAAATGAAGATGAGTGTCTTACTAAATCTAATTGGAAAAGAGTTTAGATCATCTAATGGTTTTTGAAGTTAAACGTGTATTAATTCATTTTTTGCAACAAATTTTAGATTGTGAAGTAACTTAACATTAGCCTAAAGTTACATATGTATTATTTATGTATCACCAGTCATTTATGTTGGCAAATTCATTATACTATATCCCTGCTGCTATAGAAGACGTAACAGAAGGTGAGTATATGCGCTGCAGAAATTCCTAAAAAGTTACTGGAGATTGCATCTTCAGACTTCCCCACCAAACATTCTGCACAGTCAGCAATACTGATATTGACATGTCATCAAGGATCAGGAGGTAATAATTGAACATATAATGATATGCATTTTCAGAGCAATGTCTATGTGTAACCCATGTATTTATGTAGTAGGTTTATACTAAATGAGTTTCTGTTTATTATTTTCCTTTTATATATTTCTTTTTATGTACAGTATATTTGTTTTGGGGAGCTTTTATTTTGTTGATTGTATTTTTGTTGTGTGACCTTTGACATTTAGGCCGTGTCACTTCCTGTCGGTTTGCGCCTCAGTCGCCGTCAGGTTGCGCTGAGCAGAGGAAAGACCATACGAGTGGCCCTGTCAATATCGTGTGAAAACGTGGTAAAGGAGCTAAAAGCAGACTGTGTACAGGTCACAAACACGGTTCCTTGTGATTATAGTGGTTGTCTAAGTGTTTTTATGTAGTTTTATCACGTGCAGCATTTTTTTGCAGCATGCTAGTTTCTCGATGTGAAGCTAGGCTAATGGTGTTCAGATGGTTTCTCATGCGGTTCGTCGCTCTCTCCTTTTCGCCTTTTAAAGGTGTGCATGCATGTGCAAACCTGGTCATGAGAAGTTGCTGTGCTGATTTTATTGTGTTACACACAGGTATGTGAGCTCCCCTATTGTTATTTTATTTTGTTATGTAAATTTGATTTGTATTGATAGTTTAGTTACAATATAGTATATACTTTAATGTATGCTCATGTTCACATTTTTAAAACATTTTGTAAAATTGCTGCTGGTGAGTGAGAGGATAATCTTTTGAGGAATATTGTAAACTGTAACTATATGATCAAACGTGATGTATTTTGCTTATTGATGTAAGAGAAAGTAGTAAATGTAGTGGTATGAGCTGCACTCGGTGCGCTCAGTTGCAGTCAGGCTCCGCTGAGGAGAGGTACGCATGTAGAAACCTGGTCATGAGAAGTTGCTGTATTGATATTATTGTGTTACCCACAGCCTGCAGGAATAGATCTTCCCCCATGGCTGGCAAGACAACAGTTGTCCACCTTACATCTTTTGACATACACCGACACAACGCAGAGTTCATGGCAAGATGAAGCGCCAGGCTAGATCGACTACATATGTATTGGTAAGACTGAATTAAAAAGGATAAAATTACAAAAAAAATTGAAATAGTAGCAATATATAAATATTTCCCTAGAATGAAAATAACAAGAAGAAGAAACATGTTTTTGGCATAAGGTGGTACACCAAAACTTTCTTCAAGGTTGGTTGGTCTGCTACTGTGATTTTTTTAAACATGCAAACCCACTGGTATTGTCCTTTTAAAGTGCACTATACATGATTTGTCTTTACAGAGATCTGGCCACTAGTTTGCTGGCAAGATCTAAATGACGCTGGCCAGTGCACACACTGGTTTAAATATAGTCTCAGGAGGAGATAAAAACTAGTGAAAGCTCAATTATCTGTACTTCAAAGCAGCCAAATTGTCAATACTTCCCTGTGGCATTTCAAGTTGTGCCAGTTCTTTCATCTCTGCCCCATGGTCCTTGAGGGCCAGGCACTTAGATGGAGTCAGGAAGTCATTGGTACTGCTTGGCATTCTGAGATGTAGGAGGACTGGCAAAGCACTGGATAACATACAGAAAAAATCATCCTTGTTGTAGGATATATTCAGCTAGACCTTGTTTCTGTGCTTTATGATTCGGTGGTATGTCTTTGTCAGAGGTACCTTTCCTCTCAGCTTCACTGGCTCTCTGAATAAATGATGTGAGACAAGAAGAAATCTTGTTGTATACTGCTCCTGTTGGCGAAAAGCCCTGACTATTCAAAAACGTCTGCAGCTTACTCTTATAGTCACCACTTGGTGCCACCAGCTACGCTTTCACATGACAAATCATCCACATTTCCAGCCTAGGTGTTTCCTCCAGAACCATTTCACGGACAAAAGAAACCAAAAAGTGCTGATGTAGCATGAAGGATGGTGTTTTCATAAGTGGTTCAGCGTCTCTGTCACAAAGCCTTCTACACACTGCTATCCATTATCTTTCTCTGGGACAGGGGAAGTTATCCCAGGGACCTATTGTGTGTTCAGTGGAGTTTTGACTGTGTGTGTAAGTGTGTTTGTGGCACCTCTATGGTGCATACAGGAGGTGCCGGGGAGCCTGGGGCTGGAGCCTCAGATCCCAGAGGAAAGTCTTGGCTCCAGGGGGCCTGTCCTCCCCTCTGGCCCCTGCTGGGCTGCTGGGGAAGCCAGGCATGGAGACAGTAGGATGGGGGCGGGCAGCATGGAAGCAAATGAGCAGAGGAGGTGCTGGGCCGGCTCTTGCCCTCTCACTGACAGGATCTGGTCAATGTCCTGCCGCGTAGGGTCGCGGCCCAGCTTACGCACACAAACTTATCTCCAGTGCATCTGCCTGGCCGCCTGCGCAGTCAGGCTGTCTCCATTGCGGGCTACAAGCGTTTTCCTGCTGAGGGTGAGAGAAGGATGGTGGGAGGATAGAGGGAGGAAGGGAGAAGGGTGGGGGAGATGTAGAGGGGAGAGAGGAGCATGAGGCAGACAGAGTCGGGCGGGGGCTCAATGTGAAAACTGCCCCTACAGAGGCCTGCCAAGTCGCTGAACTATATGGAAAACACGAGCCGCCTCCAGGGTAACGGGACCACTTCTGAATTTCTACAAACAAAAATAGCTCTGATGTCTGGCTACGACCTCTCTGTTCTCTGGCCCTCGTCGCTCTCTGCATGTCTGTCACATTCAAATTCCCACACGAAGCCCAAGCTCATGTTCAAACCTAAACAACCCTCGAGAACAACTTCATTTTCTGTTGAGCAGAGAGAGAAAAAAAGAACGCAGAAATTTAATAATTGTGTGGAGCACAGTGTATTTGTCATTCCTTCTCTTCTCTCGGATGGAGATGACCTCTTGGTGACCAATTGTGTGGACCTCAGTCGAGGTCCCTTTGGTGAGCCATTTCATCATTTAAACAGCACCAGTTCCAATTCTCATGACCTAATGCGTTGTAGAATGCCTGAAATCTGTTGCTTGTGTTTTCTCTTCTCTCCCTCAACCCTTTCTCATCAACAGCAGCAGGGATCCGTAACAGGAAGAAGTAATTGACAATTCTGTGCTGTTGGGACAGGATGATGAGTCAAGACAGAACTGAAATTTGTGTTTTCAGAAAAACTTTTTTATTTTCAGTGATGCATCATTTGCATTTTTGGAATGATTGTTTTTCCATTTTTTGCCTTTGATATTTGACAGTATAGATGTAAAAGGGAAAGGGAAATGACACGTAGCAAAGGTCCTTAGCAGCATTCAAACTGGAGATTTTGGAAATTATGTGGTATATACACCTTGGGTCTTATTTTGCCTTGTCTTCATTTTTGTTGGTTATCATAACATTGTACAAAATAATTGCTGAAATCTGGTAACATTGCAACATTGGTGCAACAAATTTGGGGTAAAAAAAAAACATGTAGGACAAGTTGTAAACAAGCCACCAGTTTAGTCAGAGTAGCCAGGGGTAAAACTGAAAGCGAGCTTTCTGATAACATCTACAAAAATCCCGAATGCTCACAACTACAGCAAGTCCTCCAGGCCGAAGTGAAACCAAGAAGCTGGTCTGTAACTTGTGATGGATGTTTATATATATATATATATATATATATTATATATATATATATATTTATATTTATATAATATATCCTGTAATTATATATAACTATATAATATATTATATATTTCGGAAATACACTTATTTGCTTTCTAACAGAGAGTTGTAGATGAGAGGTCTGATACCACTCCTATATCTATCCATTACATATGTAGCTAGAGCCAGGACATGGTTAGCTTAGCTTAGCATAGAGACTGGAAACAGCTAGCCTGGCTCTGTCTGAAAGTAACGGAATCCACCTACCAGCACCTCAAGATCTCACTAATTACCATGTTGTATTCCATAAAGGCAAAAAACCATAACTTGTTCAGTTTCATTCAGTTTTTTGCAAAATGTTGTACTGTTAAAGTTAATAAAAAAGGAGAATATTATTTCAGGGCATTTATGTGAAGTGAACTCCAGTCTCCTGCATGAAGGTCAGACGGACTAAATGCCCACCCACAAACCCCACCTCTAGAGTTCCAATGCGAATACTAGTATATACTATTGTATTGTTTAGGCAGTATCGATACTGCCTAAAATACTGCATTGGGTATTGGTGAGTATGTGAGTGTGATACACAAGTTCAGGTATTGGAGTTGGTATCGGGAAGGAAAAAATGGTATCGGAACATCTCTACCCACCTCCACACCGCTGCTAACTCCATCACTACCTCAACCATACACTACTTCCAGCTTTGGCAGGATACTGGGAGGTGTTTTTACTTTTATGATCAAATTCCTTGACCTATCTGACTTTGCTTTTCCACAATGTCACCATTTTGGCAGATCTCAGCAATGGCTTTGGTGGGTGTAATGTTAATATGGCAAACAGGAACGGAAACCAAAACTACAGAAATGAGACCCAAGTTTTAATAAAGCAAAATTATAATTTGAAGTGGAGAAAACAGCTGTTTTGATTCTCTCTTACATATCAGATAAGTCAAAATTGACCTTTTTTAGATTTAGTTTCCTCTGTGGTCTTTTGGTCAGCTATCTTTAAGGATAACATTTCACATTATGGCTGTAAAACAGTGTTATTCCCATTGCACTAAAGTCCCAAGACCTGCAATAGATTCTCCAAGTGCTACATGACAGCACACCTGACACTGACACATGCACACCTATAAACCTTACACACACAACTCCCCTCATCTGCTATTCATTGGGTGCACTGTTAAAGCAGGACCTTTAACACAAAGGTAAAACCCTGCGATGGGTGTTTACAAGGCAAAGTTTAGCCATGTGACCTTCAACGTAAAACTGTTTGACAGTGACTGAAGGAGGAAGGGAGCAGCAGGGCGAGGGCTTGATTACGGCGTACTGCTTTTCAACCTTTAAACGCTCTTGATGTTAAGACATTGCGATGAAGTGGTAGTGAGTGTGACTTGAGTGTGGCACTTTTTTTAAGATGCAAAGCCGGTCTAATTTCACTGACTGAATTCTGAGGAAAATGGGAAGTAACATTAATGAGGAAGAGTTTCATTTACCCTCCGATTAGAACTTCAGTTTTGGAGATTTTAGGGAACTCTTTTTTTATGTGTGGATGGAGGGAGAAGGGAGAGAAAGAAAGAAGAAGAGAAGAGAGAGACGACCTTCTTAATGTACATTCTGTTCTGCTTTGGCTGTGATTCACAAGGTTGCCTGTCTTGTGTGTGTGTGTGTGTGTGTGTGTGTGTGTGTGTGTGTGTGTGTGTGTGTGTGTGTGTGTGTGTGTGTGTGTGTGTGTGTGCGCGCGCGCGCGCGCGTGCGCGCGCGCACGCGTGCGTGTGCATGTGGTGGTGCCAGGCACAGCGTCTCTTCTGGCTCACACACTGTTGACCCTGCCCTGTACTCTCCTCCTACTATGGGCGAGGCTTGGTGGTGCTGCACGTAGCAACACTGTGCTAATACTGATATGTGCATACGCATAGATAGGCGTGTACACTGACAGGCCCAACAGACAGACATAGTCACACACAAACGTACACACCTACACACACTCAGAATAAAGACTGATATTTGCTCACTGCATGAACACATTCAAAGTTCAGAAGTTGCAGGAAGGAATTTATTTCTGCAGCATTGTTGCTTTTAGCATGCAGCAAAAGGCTCAGTTGCAGTCTCTATGAACCTGACAGTGGCTAGCAGACTGCCAATCAAAACAGCGTAGTAGCTTTATTGATGACGAGGTGTAAAAAACAAAAAAAGGGACAGGTCATGTTTTACTTTATAGTTATTATGGATTGACTGCTTTAGAAGAACAGAAGAATTCAAATAAAAGTCTTTTTTTCCCCTTCATCTCACTCCTCCATTAACATCACCCAACACTCTGCACCACTGACTCTGTGAGTGAGACAAATATTCCCATGTGAAATGAATTGCAAAGTATGTGAAGGTACATTCCTGCAAATGTTTTACCCTGATTTAAGGGTTTCTTCTCCAAGTTTCAGCTCGTTTAAAACCTCCGTGTTCATGTGAGAGAGTCCACGTCGCCCTAGTTACAGCGGCTGATCGTATCTTGCTACCAGTCCACTTTATGTCTCTCACCCACTCAATTCCAAATGAATATAAATGAGTGTTTTCATTGTGAGACAGAAGGAAAACAGTAAAGTATGTTACCAAAAACACTGACTAATTCTTCTCCAGAAGAAAAACAAAAGTAGCAACAAAAAAAAAAAAATAAAAAGAAAAGTTGTGGACAAATTGTTTTTCATGTCTGCATTTGGCTAAAGTGCAAACTGCAGAGGAGCTGGAAAAATGAGGAAGAGTCAAAACCATTTACAGTAAAAGACATGGTTAATAATTAATGTTCACATTGTAATAGAATTGAAATTCTACACATTCACGTTTATTTTTGGCATTTAGCTGTTAAACCAAAGCGTTTTACAATAAGGGCAACAGTGAAACAGGCCCACATTCCTGGACTAAAAACATTACAAAGTGACTAATAGGAGGGAGTTCAAAGGTCAAAGCAACAGGAACAAGTCACTGGAAGTGACACAAATTTGTAAAAAGTGGCTCAAATTTTCATGTACAAGATGAACTACAGATCCTCGATTACTATTTAAGAGGAAATATGAAAAAATAACTGCCCTAATGCTCCCCAAAAAGTGATTTCGTCATTACTGTGGAATCCCAAAAGATGCCAGGAACATGTCAGAAATATAAAGGAGGTTTTGAATCATTTTAACCCTGCCTGCCTCACGGTCTGACACAAAGTATGTGATAATGTGTTTGTGGTGTTAGATGATATTGCTGGACATTTACAGCAATGCATGCACACAGGTATCTACTACAAAATCACATTAATGGATCATTTATCAATCGCGGTCGACAATCATGATATGAGCATCAGCTAGCTAACTGCTAAATGAATTTACTAACTGTCAGATTTAAGTTAGACATGACAGAGCCTGAGATGTCTTCTTCTTCTTCTTACTACGACGTGAACGTTGCCTCAGTGTAAATCTCTCAGTCCAGGACCTGGGCTGACCCCAAGTTTTAGCCTTTGTTTGGCAGACGCCTTGGCCCCCTTTAATCTTGTGAAGAGATAAATCCTTTGATGGACCTGGCCTGCATCAGTTGAAAGTGCTGCCCAGCCATCTCCATATATCAACATAATACGGCATGTTTGATGTTGGGGGGCTGCGGCACGCGGGTGGGCTCTTTCTCTGCGACCTATAACAGAGTCATCAATCCCAGGCCACAACCACAAGACCCCACCACCTCTCCACGCCTCCTATCCCCTCCCTCCTTTTCCTCCGCCACCCCCTTTCCCCCCCCCCCACCCCTCCTCTGAACGTGTACCCGACCACAACCAGCACTGCCCTCTTGACCACAGAGCACTAACACTCAACCAGGATAAGCATATCTGTCTGTGTCAGGCACAAACAGGCAGACTTTGAGACGGCAAGCTTTTGACACAAAGACATATTCAATGGTACTCTGTAAAGGAATAGTGCAACATTTTTGGGAAAGTTCTTTTTACACCTTTGTTTTGTGAGGATTAAGCAAACAAGAAATTTAACGTCTAAATTAGTGAGCTTTTGAGGTGCTCGTAGGTCGGTTTTGTTAACTTTGGGCTAGGCTAGCTTTTTCCCCGTGTCCAGTCTTTGTCCTAAGCTAAGCTAACCTGCTGCTGGCTTATCTATTCATATTTATGAATAGATATGAGAATGGTACCAAACTCCTTATGTATATCTGGGCATGAAAGTGTATTCCCCAAAAACATCAATCAATTTCCTGTAAATGCAGTGGAGATTATTTTTTAATAATCTTTCTCTGAGATTTGATGAACTGTTGACTCATCATCACTCCCAGAATAAGTGAAAACATTCTCTCTCTCTTTTTTTCGTTTCCACGTCACTAAACTTATTTCCCATGATTCTCACTATGTGAAAGTGAATGGTGCTCACCACAGAGTACATCATGGGGCTATCTAAGTGTCATCCAAAAGCCTACGATTAAACTGAGGTGAACTTCAGGGAGCTCTTTAGATTCCTCTGATAAGACCCCGGTCCCATTAAGACGAGCCGTCCCTGTGTGAGAGCTCTGTGCTGGCCTCACACACTCGCTCTTATCTTAATCCTTCATCAACACACACCTAATCTGACCATGGCTGCTAATGTTGATAGATCTGATTCTTGACTGGGGAATATGGGAGAATTCAATGTCAGAAATCACATAGGAACGTTTCCATTTCATTATCCCAATATAGTTAGGATTAAGTTTTAAGCCTCTGCTACATTAGAGGCATTGGCCTCATGTGCAGTATATTAGTATGGTATACTCTAGTTTTATTGCTTGGTTGAAGCAGGTGCTAAGGCACTCTATAGGTGATACTGAGCTTTCCTGGCTCAGTGTGTGTGTGTGTGTGTGTGTGTGTGTGTGTGTGTGTGTGTGTGTGTGTGTGTGTGTGTGTGTGTGGGTTTGTTTGTGTGACGCATGTAAAGAGTGTGTCCCGGCAAGACCAACTAAGGCAAGCAGCGACATTAGCACCCCTGAAATAGCTTGGCAGGCATTTTAATTGCTTTACCCTGCAATGGCTCAAAATGTTATTGGTATAAAAAAACAAAAGGGTGAAACCTTTCCCAGGCCTAGGATTACCAAAAACATTAATCATATGTCACTGACATGGAGTTTCTCTCAGTTAGTGCTAAATTCCATGACTTAAATAAAACAATAAATACCTGGATGACTAAATTTTAGTTCCCTATTGTTGTCTCTGATCTTTGGCCTCTTCCTTCCACATTCTATCCTCTCACCTTAATCCCATTTTTCTTTCAAATGCCTCTCTTTATTAAGGCCATAACTATTGCACTGCCGTACAATACTATATCCATTACGAGACTAAAGTATAATTGTGGCTGCGAGGGAAAAATTAATGATGTATGTTGGCATGATGTTTGTCTTTAATCATTGTAAACGTAATAGCAGAGTCATGTGCATGAAGCCTCACAATGAGGTGTTGAAGTGCTGTATGAGTAGGAAACTTCACACAAACACAGGAAGCTCAGTGTTTCTCACCAAGGGCAAGAGTCTGTTCTGCGGCGCTGCAGAGGCTGATGGGACGCTCAGATTAACTGGGGCCAAAGAACCTGCAGTTCCTACACTTTATTGTTACCCAGGCTGTCTACATAAAGACATCAGAGCACAGATCTGCAGAGTATGCTGTTTGTACCCAATGCTAAATGTTAAATGTAGATATATTGTATATAGCATTCTTGTTTTGAATGTTGACACTTTCCTTGTACAATAAGTACTCGACTGAAAGAATTAAAACTTACTTGGGAAGTGAATTCAAATGAATATATAAAACAAAAACTGATCTGTGAGGAATCATCATTAATGAAGTGTCTGTATGATTACCATAACCTTACAGAATAAGTGATTAAAAACACTGAAGAGTCAATATCATAAATCATACTGCCTCAAACCAAACGTGTTTCAGAAATAAAACACCAGGGGTTTCATGGCACTTATACACTTAGCACTGATATTGCGATGTACATCCAACCTGGAGGCTTAAGAAACATCCTTTGTGTAATACAGACCCTGGGGGGAAACAGGCAGCATAGTGCAGATTCGAGGTCCAACAGCGACCTCTAGTGGTAAATAAATGTTATGCTATTAGCAGTCTAACAGCAAAACTGCACACATACACACACCCACACACACACACACACACATATATATATATAGTATATATAGTTAGTCTGAAAAAAAAGAAAAAGCAAACACACACTCTTTTCTGTGGCAATAATCCCTGTTTAAAACAGTGTAACTAAATAATATTGTGCCATTTGACAAAGCTCAGCTCAGTTCATCTAGAAACGCCACTGAGGCTTTTATAAATTTTCCCGCGTGGATGTTAAGATTAAGAGGAACTTTGCATTAGACTATTCTACACTGTTATTTATCTCTGGCTGTGAACTACTGTTAAATGTGTTCCTCTGGTAGTAGCTACCAATTTTGGTCAAATTTGTCTGTCAGTTCATGATAATTTGATTGATTGCAAATCATAATGACTGGCTGCTTGAGCATTATCTCATCACGTAGCCAGTCTTACAGAGTCTTGTGGTCCTGTGTGTAGTTTACAATTTATTATTTAACTTTATATTGTGCACACACATGATGTGTAAACTTAAATAAAGTTGTGTTTAATCAAATTTACTGAACAAAAATAATTTCAGCATGGGAGCACTGGTTGTTTTCTGGGCCTACAGTGAAACTCCCTGAAACAGCAAGATACAGAAAAGGGGTCAGCAATTTTTGCTTCCCCAAGGCCCCCTGACACTTTAATCCTGCCATGGCAGGGAGTGTTTAACATCACTTTATTTCAAGATCTGAGAGGGCAGAATAGGGCAACAACAAACACCTTTTGTCCTTTGTATTTTCTTCACATTCATTTTTCACTTTTCAAACAAAGTGGTAATTTATTGGGGGAATGATAATCCATAATTATATCCATAATATCTTCCATAAGACTTACATTTTGGAAAATACAGTATATAAATGTATACAATACATTAATGCTATTAAATGGTCAAAGTCTGATAATCCCCCAGTCCTGCCTCTCCTGATCTCTTCATCAAAATATGCTGGTAATGCTCCTGTATGTAGGCTACAGTGGCTGCCATCCAAAAACCACTAGATGGCATATTTAATTGGGTTATGGCCAAAAACTAGCAGACGCAATGCATTTCATGCAGACAGATGGCGCAATTGCAGCAGAGATGCTGACTGGTGCGATTCAGAAAATGATCTATTTTCTCAAAACAAACAGAGCCAGGCCCCATTCTGTCAGCGACTATAGATCATTGTGTATACAACTGCGCCTTGTGCGGATTGAAGAGACAGCAATAGTAGCGCTTTCGCCATGCCTGAGTGAAACGTGTAAAGCAGGAAGCTGCTCCAAAAGTTTCCATGCCATTATGTGAAAGCCTTCTTGTAGGAATCCCTTGTATGCAGACTGATGGCAAAAATGAAAGTGTTGATTACAGACCAATATTGTGCAGATCTGACTGTTTTAGAGATGCCGTGCCTGGTTTATGTAATTTTGGCATGCACTGTCACAGCAGCGAGAGACGCTTCAGCAGTCAGGAAAAGGTATTGAAAAAAAAAAGAAAAACACGTATTCCTGACAGCCCATTGGTCCAAATTTTCCCTGTGCTGCCACAATACTGCACACACGTGACCTCCCTGTTTTCACCCAGTTAAACGCATGTACTTAAAAGACAGGCCACTACCATTCACCAGCACAAGCACGATTAACTCAATATTAATGTCAGCAAGGTAAGATCGCTGCAGCAGGGACTCGGATCAGTGGAAGTGGACCATGGCGGCTGCCACGAGCAGCAACACATCCACAGCCACGCTTCAGATAAAGCACCCCAGTATCGAGCATACGCGGAAACGCATAGACCCGAGGAGGAGGCAAGCGGCGCTGTCTTTTCTCAGCAACATTTCTTTAGATGGACGACCCGTGCAAGACGATGCAGACAATCAAAACGAAGAGGAAGGCTCACTTGAACCTAGGACTACACAGAGCCTGGTTTCCCCGGAGCGCTCGGCGTACGGGGCTGCTGGCGCCGGAGCTGCTGCTGCTGCGGCGGCGGCGGCGGCGGCGGCGACCACGGCCGCCCAGGCGCTCGCTTTTGCAAACCAGGCTCTCCTCGCCAGCAGTCGGGCCAGTTTTGGGACGGGTCCTGCCGCTGCCCCGGCGGCGGGTGCAGACACGGAGGGCGACGCTTTCGTGTCCTCGACGTTCAGCTCTCCCTTCTCCGCGGTCCCAGCCTCGACTAGAGGGAGGCTGCAGACGTACACTCAGGGAATCCTTCCTGCCTCCTACTCCAGACAGTCCTCCCAAAGCTACTGCCTGGAGGGTGGACAGATAGCCAACTCTGCCATAGAGCTACAGAGGTCAAGGTAACTGTGAGAACATCAATTCCACTCAACTGTCTGATGCAGGGGACATGTAGTACACTGTGTCTGGTGTTGTGATGATGTTAAATATTCAAGCTTGTCTGCAGGATTCTGCAGTCAGGCCATTGTTTGCTTGCATATCATCACAAGCAAACAAAAACTTAGCCATGCCCCACCACTAAGATTTCAACAGTGTGCCACTGCAAGAAGCATGCATAGGAGCAGTCAGTCATCTTGTGTGTTTGGCTATAGTTACAATAAGATTACACTGACACACCCCTTATTGTATGTTGGTTTGAATTCCAACTCACAGCCAGGTTGCCATTTCTTTTATCAATCAGTTAATTCATTTAAGGTGCAAGACTTAATTCACACATTGGTATCTGGAACTTGTAATGGGTTAAGTGTGTTTCCTTGTTCCCTCACTGACCACAGCCCTGAATGAATGAACTCTTGTAACAGTTTTCTTTCATATTTCTTCTTTTCTCATTTCTGTTTTGAAAAGGTACTCTTGGTGCCAAGCAATGCAATCTGCCTGGACACAACAATGCACAGCAGGAGGAGAAAGTTCAGCTGTTTGTATATTTACTCCATGCAGATGGTTGTAGCCTTATGACTCACTGGTCTGCACAGGGACAGATACATTCAGTATGATCACAGGTCCAACAGCTGTGGAGGCGTAACCTAGTTTCCCCTGAGAGGGAAGTCAGCAACACACCTCATCAGTTTCTCTCTGTGTTTCTGTTTTGTACATGTTCTCATGCACTATGTCAAATTTACTGGACCTCAAATTATTTTTAGTGAATGTCATTCCAAAGCCTGGCACACACCTGCTGTCTCCTTCTTCTCCTCTGCGTGATATAAACATGCTGTAACTCTACACCCCTGTTCAAATACACATAGAACAGAAGAGGGGCTTGCTGCTCCATGTGGATGTCTTTTAGTTGCCCTCTTTGTTTGCTTTGTCTTCACTTGGGAGGCACGAGGAGAGGTTGGAGGGTCTCACCTCGCAGCGGGACAGCTGTCAGTAACAGTCGTCTCATGGCTTTCTCACTGTCAGAACCTGCTGTCAAATCCTTTCTGCTCAGCTCTCCATCCAGAGCCCCCCTCTCTTACCCAAATCCTCTCCTCCCTCTGGTGACTCTGCCAGACTTCTCAGGAAGCTCTGCTTCATGGCGAAACACTCAGTAAGCATCTAGTTCCCCTTCTTGAACTCGTGGAAATTGCACTGTTGAACTAACGGCTTCCGCAAGTCTTAATCTGTACTTTTTGATAGAGACATGCATAACACTCAAGAAGCCATCAATAATTTTTTAAGTGAGAGACTATTTACATGGAATGAACATAACAGACACACCTAACAATGATGCACAATCCAGTACATTATTAACTACAGCTTCAGAAATAGACAGAGATGAATTGATACACAGGCCTATAATAAAGTTAACATTAATTGACAAAACATTCTCACCACCAATTAGGAGCTGTTCTTGAGTTTTTGATCATATACAATTGTATGTTTATATTTCCATTTTCCTGATCACTTTAAGGACCTCCTGTTCATGTTGTCTTAAAAGTAGAGATTTAAAGTTCATTCTTGACCTTGGAAACAGAAGTTGACAGAATAGAAATTTTAAAATCTGCAATCCCATGACAGCTGGGCAAACTCCATGTTTTGAGGAATATCATGTGATATGATAGAAAGCTCCAGATTAAATACTACATAATGAGATTATGGTGAGATTGTTCTGTCAACTAATGTTTCCAAGGTCATGATTGAATTTTCAGTCTCAAGGTGGAAATAGTTTGGTTCAGGTGGGTATATATGGTGGCACTGAATTGCACATGCATGTGGTTGAACTTCGTTTGACAAAATAACAGTTTGGTTACCCATACTGCAACAATACTTTTTTCAATGCCTTACTTTGGGAAATGAATACATGTTTTTCTACAGAACTTTTTTTTTTATTTCAAAAAATCAAAGCAATAATTTTCAAATGTTAAACACAAAGTGTCATAAAAGAGCTCTGGCTAAAAAAAAAAAAAACTACAATAAAAATCAGAAATTAAATTATTCCCAGGCAGATTTTAGTACTTTGTTCTGTGAACGCATTTCAGTTCAGAACCAAAAAAATATTGAGGTTCAATGCCCAGCTGTTGCATGTCTGACATCTGCTTTCTACTACACAGTTCTGTTGTTGTTGAGCTAGTAACTACAGTATGAAATTCTTTAACCTTGACTGTACCCTGCTTTTGGAATGTGTTTGGAGGACATCCACAAAAAATTAATTCTAATGTTGAGAGGTAAGCAACCTGTTGATGGAGCGTGGCCATATTCCACCGGCGCGCGGACAGACAAGCGTTCTGCACAGTGCCTGGTTTGTTTTCTGAGGGCAGCTGGTGGAAACGTGTCCAGAGGTCCCTGGCTGGGTGAGGCAGGATGCCCAGGCTTTCTGAGAAGCAGCCTGGCTCTCAGCTCTGTATTTTCTGTCCTCCACTTCCTCTCCCAGGGGCATCAGAGACACACTCTCCACTCAGACTTTTTGGCCTTCAGTCCCGCTCCCATTCAGGAAGTCACAGAGCCTTTGATGTGCCGCCAGAATAGACTCTCTGAGGCCAAAACCGCTTTAGACCATATCCTAATCAGAATCTAATGCATGAAAATTATGGGTGATTTTATATTCAGCTTTCCTTCCACTCCTTAGCGTTCATCCATCATGAATCAGCATGCCAAGAGCTGTGCTTTAAATATAGCATACAGCACCTATTACCATCTGGCCTTGTCTGCCTAAGGTGTAGAGCTATTTTAATTTCATCCTTTCCCCAGTAAGATGTATGAAGGCTCCCGCCACCATTAGAAAGTGCAGAATCATGTACTTTAACAAGATTTTTTTAGCATGAGGCAGCAGAAACTGTGGCTGGAAAACAAGCAGCACAAGCTGTTATAATGGTCCTGTGGAGTTTTTGTGCGATTGGGTCACATACTTCTGGTCATGATGTTGATCGTTGTTCGCTGAGGTCATGGTTGGCATAATCGCAGGCTTACATAAGCATGCTTCATTTTCCTTCACAGAGTCTCTCAATGCCTGAGCTGTCAACAAATGCTTAGAAAAGCCCATAAGATTTGAATGAAAAATCCCACAGTGAGTAAAGACAGGGTAACAAGGGTCAGCATGTGTTTTACCTCATGCAATTTCAAGTTGGACCCCAGAGTTAAGTTTCCACATTATGACCTGTTCGGTTTCTTCACCTTAAACAGCTTAACTGTGCCATATATTGCTGTTGTACACAGCATCTGTTTCTTCAACTTCCTTTCTGTCGATTTTATTTTTCAAATCTGCTGATACATCTCATTTACCCCCCGCTGAACTGCTCTGACTGGATTTATATATATATATATATTTTTTTTTTTATCAGAATAATCACATTTCCGTTTAGCGGGGCTGTATTTGTGTGAAGAAGCCCAGAACATTACATTTATTTCCATTCAGTGACTCTCCCAGCAAAATGAAAGACTATGTCCTGTGGCAAGCTGCCAACAGGGCGTATGTGTGAAGCTGTTTAATCACCACATCTAAATAGTCCACTTGAGTTTTATAGCTTTATTTCATGGCACCACTGGACAGGATTATCAATAACTATTTGAGACATTTTCAATTCCAAGAGGATGTTATTGTGTCTGCAGTAGAAATGGCTTAATGCTGAATGGGTTGCATTTATGAAAAATGCTTAAAGAAAATTACTTGAGGCAACAGTAGTAGGAACTGTGTCAAAGACACTGAGGGATGCTTGTTGTGGCTCCTTTGCCACTGATTTAAACTGAGGCTTCTTTGAAGCTTCTGACAGAGTCTTGTTAATGTCAAGCTGTATAGAAACTGATTGTTCTAACCCGAGTTGGGATTGTTCATGTCTAAAGTGAATGAGTGGCTTGGCCCGTGTTATTGTTTCCAGGATTTGTACCAGCCTGGAAAACATCTTTTGCATTAAAAACATATCCTGCTGCAGCTGTTAATCTACAGTTTGTCTGGATCAAAGTCCTCTGAAGCACTGTTCAGTTGATGAACTGGAAACATGCCCTTAGGCCAATTGGTGAATAATTTTTTTGAAGGAAAGTAACGATTCATAGAGATTTGCACTGGAAAAATGACTAAATGTCACACAAGGTAACAAAAAGAGGTTATTTTTTCCTAGGCTCAGATATAGACTGGGGACACTGTAGCTTTATAGTTTTATTCTATTCTCGTGCCTATGTATGTTGACAGTGTTTGGTCAGTGTAGTCATTTCCCCTGTCCAGTTCTCAGTCTGTGCAAAAATTCAACCGAAGCTAAAATGGGCATTTAGCAGGCTAAGTTAGTGAAATCAAGTGGGCAGCTTCCAAAGTTACAAGCCTTTTCTTGTGTGTGAAATTCCAAATTTTTTAGCTCTTCAAGAAAACATTGTTTCGGGAATTACAGGGGGAAGTTTGTACTAGGTTTGGAGGATACCCATTTACTTGGGCTAACTTAGGCAGCTAAAGGGTCATATTAGCTTCAGCTGAACTTTACAATACATTTTTACATGGAATCAGAACTGTAAATTTGGTCCTTCATCTTATCATGCTGGGAATGTATCCCTTCACTGCCACTATGGACAGGAGTAATGATTATAGAAAATAATGACTGTTTCAGTGTACACATTAGCATGTGAGAAATATATTAAGACTTGAAAACATCCCAAACTATACTTCTATGAACCTGCATTAACTGACTTATTTGGTCGATTGGGGTGTGGCAAAACAATCTATTAACAACAAATATGACCTTGGTATGATGCTACAAGTGTTAGCAAACAGTTGCCTATTTAGACATTTAGCAGACACTAACAAACTTGGAAAAACATTATCATTCATTTGGAATTGTGTTTCTGGCCACATAATGAATGTGAGTCCAATGTTCACTCTCCATTTTAGCTCTGTTTTGTCCTCCACCAGCCCCTGAGGGAAATATCTGTTTCTTTAGCTACTAAATGCACCACTATGTTCACCAGCTAGATGCTAATGTTGTCTGTTGCTGCATGCTGGGCAGGTAGTTTACAGTGGG
This sequence comes from Seriola dumerili, assembly GCF_002260705.1. Lineage (NCBI taxonomy): Eukaryota > Metazoa > Chordata > Actinopteri > Carangiformes > Carangidae > Seriola > Seriola dumerili. The sequence goes on along the minus strand of NW_019174546.1, from coordinate 5,006,714 downwards.
CTTTTAAAGCTTGCTGAAAACAGCTGCCTGCTGATGCTGTAAACAATGCTGATGAGAGCAATGAGAGGGAACCAGTACAATACATTTGTGAGCCATAAAGCCAAAACAAAGAGCTGAAAAAAGCTAAAGCGCTCCATAGAGCTAAAGAGGGCCGCAGTGTTGGGTGATAATTCTCTGTGAATTCGATACTACTAGACAAGCCTTTGATGTTGCCCATAGTCATTTGACCCATTGTTCACATGAATATATTGATTAGTGCAGCTTTAGGTTAAGCCTTGGAATAGAAAGCCTTAATTTGAGTCAGTGTTGGATTAAAGACTAAGATGAGGTGATTTTTACTTTCTCATTAACTAAAGACTGTTATCCATGCTAGGATCCCATTTTATCTCTAAATACATCAAAATACACCATTGAAAGCTCTTCTTATGATCAAAACGTTTCTAAAGCTTCATTTTGCAGTGGTTTTAGGAATGAAGTTATGCACCATTTGAGCAAATCAGAAGTCTTGTCAGCTTGTCCGCTTATTTTTATTCAGCCAATCCATCTTTCAGGGTTATCACTAAAGGAGGATGATGTAAGACTAACCATAAATCACATGACCCCTACTCGTCTGACCTTCAGCTAAAGGTCAGGCCCCTTTATTATGACCCTCTCAGTGCACGGTAGCAGAGACAGTGTTGATGTCAGCTGCACACTGTGGTAATCATTTGGACTAAGAATTGTACTGTTCATGCCCTTTATCGGAGCTTGGTGTTCTTCCCTCCAGTTTATGATCATTAGGGTCATAATATACAGTGCAGAGGGTGAGCCAGAATAATGGCTCTCGGTTTCTTGTCTGCTTCAACAGTCTGGCTCCTCATGATGTAAACACTTATCTCACCCCATCTCCTCCAGTATACAGAGTTCACTCAGCTTGTGTTGGTTTAAACCCTGGGAGATCCTCAAGTACAGAGTCATCTTTTGTTAATCTGTCCTCATGCTCTGTCGTTTATTAACCAGCCACTCTGCTTTACACTCCGCTGTCTCTCCCTTTGGCTGAGATGCTCAGTGAAGAGGGTCATCAGTGTCATCAGCTTGTTTTTATGCTGCAGGGTCTACAGCATTACAGCACCTTTTTGATTTGTTAAAATAATTAGCCCAAGAGGATATACAATATGCATGGTGTGAACAGCCATTTGTTTGGGCCTGGCAGAATAGTAAGACAGCTGCAGAGCTGTTTAGGACTTGATGACAGATAGACCCTTTGAGAGAATGTGTCATGTTTTTGTTATTTGACCATTATTGTGTTAATTTCCACTACTTTAATTGTGGCCACTTTGTAAGGCAGGCTAATGAGTTGGATTATGTTATTATTGTGGTGTTAAACATGCAATTACAACCTAATTTTGGAACAGCTCAGGCTTACTTAGCTATCACATGTGGGTTTGTTTCTGACACTGGCAGCCGATCATATAAAAGTGGTCCAGCAGAATTAGCCTGTTGAGTCGTGCAATAAAGTGTGAAATAAAGGCCATCTGTGACAAAATGTGTTACACAAAGTGCTTTCAGAGCCAGATCGTTATCCTCTTAGCAGCTCAGATCCTGGAAAATTCTCTGTGATCTACACAAGGCTGAGGAGTGATCATTGACCACAAAGGCACACAGTGGTGTTGATTGATGGCAGTCATAACTTGACCGTCCAAGACTCGTTTGTGTAAATGAACCACAGAACATACAGAAACAGGTGATAATTTAACATTGTGTGGCCCTTGTGTCAAGGCCTCCAGTCACCACACATGCACTTTGTTCCAGAGCTGGGTATCAAACCTTAATGCTTTTTGAGCACTGACATGCACAGAAATGTATCAGTAGTATTAAGGATCAATGAGCGTCAAGTACCAAAAAACAGAAAGTATTTTCTTTTGGCAAAATTGATTATTTGACACTAATGCACAGTAGTGTGACATATTCTGTTAAATTAAAAAAAACGTTTTTAGTAGTTGTAGTTGTGTAAAAGTATAGTGAGCTACATAGTGGCTTATTGATGCATTGCTTTGCAGTAAGTAGGTAAATAGAGATTTGGCTTGACATTTGGCAAATACTGATATCTTGTTTTATTCTAAAAGCTAGACTGACCTCAATTTGTGTGGAAAATGACCTCTTATAGATTTTTGGTGCTGACTTTTTCCATTTCAGGTATTGCTGTTGAGCAGACTTTGATTTACTGTTTTGCTTTTTCATCAAATTCCTTTGCAGTACCATGTGTTCATGTGTTTGCTATGGCAAAAAAAAAAAAGATCACGATTAGAATTGTTGCTATTATTGTGCCAGCGTTGGTTCATCTAGGAGCTGTTGAATGGCAGTTGGTCCTGTAAGATTTTGGTGTTGATAATTTCTTGATTTCCTCTAACCTCAAACCCCTCTTTCTGCCTTCTCAGACGAAGACTCATCTCTCAGCGCTCTTCGCTTGAAACGCTAGAGGACATTGAGGAAAATGCTCCTCTTCGCAGGTAGTAAAATGTACAGGATTACCCTTCTCATTCACATTGTCTGCTACTACATTTTGTGTGTCTAAAATGAGACATTCAGCTCAGTGTAATGTATCCCACTGGCAGAGTTTCACTCTTTTTCTGGGTACTGATGTTGTGTGCTTGTTTTACATTTTAGATGCCGAACCCTATCGGGTTCACCCCGACCAAAGAGCTTCAAGAAAGTCCACTTCATAAAGAACATGAGGCAACATGATATGCGCAATGGAAGGTATGAAGGCAAACAATGCCATCCCTTAGTCAATACAAGTCCTCAGTGGATAATGGCAGGCTGCCCCAGTCAATGAACTGCAGTTTGGATGTTTCTCACATTACAAGCCACATTGCAGGCGAGCAGGCCTGGCCCATTCACAGCATGTTGTTCTGACTTATAAATATAACATAATATAAATCATGTCTATATTGAATATATCGTATTTTATTTTGATCACTGTTGAAATTTCGGAATCACACTGTAAAATCACTCTACTCGAGTATTAAATAAATCTACTGAATCACATGCCATTGTGTCACAGTCTAACAAACATGTATCCGGCATACAAATCCCTAAATACAGACAACTTTTGGCTCAGTGATATTAATGTTGACGTTTTACTGGGTGTGCAGAAAGTAACCAAAGGGGCGATGGTTGTTTAATGTAAGCCAGGAGACCAATAATGCTCTGGTGACTTTCAGCCTTTGGCTTTGGAAAGTAACTTTTTGGAAAGTAACACCAACTTTTTTTTGTTGGTGTTTTGCGATGCATAGTCTAATTTTGGTGCTTTTTAAGTAAAGAATCCTTTTTTAAGTTGAATTATTTTTTAAACAATTTATTAATTTATTAATGTATTTATTAATCTGTTAGTTCTAGCTCTTGTTCAGCGTTTGGTTGTCCCGAAGAAGCAGATCTCATGTGAAAGCTAGTACCTCTGGTTTAGACTATCGCTGTACCATCTTGATAAGTTCCACCTGTTAAATTAGTTGATATGTAAAATTGTTTTTCCTGATACCCAGATCCACATCTGATGTGGGATAATGCTGAGCTGGATTTTCCACACCATTAACGACTACTTGTTGATTAACTGATGCTGAAACAATAGGCATTTCATGACTCACGTGCTGTGTATGTCCTGATGATGATTTTGGCCGAGTGGTGATCATCATCATGTGCCTGTGAGTTGCAGCTATTAATAGAAGTAATTCTGAGGTTGTTTTGGTGTTATTTAAAGACATTCTGTGATGTGGACATCTGGTCACCTGGAAACATTTCTGTAGTTTCGTATAAAAATGGCTCGTTTGAACTGAAGTTTTTAAAGAAATAAGATTTTGTAGCAAAAATGCATCTTTGTTGTTTCCAAACCACTGACTACATGCTACAGTGCTACAAAACAACACACACTTATCCTGAATTTCCAGTTCATTCTCTTTTATTCTAAGTTTTTACTGCACACTTTTTCCAACTTTAATCTGTGGATCTTGTCCAGATAGACATTGATTAGCTTGTTTACCATTTTTGTTTTTATAGGATAGTCCTTATCAGTGGCAGAAGATCCTTCTATAGTGTATTTTCTGTCCTGCCCTATCGAGATTGTAGCCAAGCAGGGTATGTATCCGACAGCATGCCGAACTTTGTAACTCCAGCCTGTGCTCCCTCTTTCCTTTTGTTTTCTCATCCCTCTTTTTCTATGGATGTACTCTCCTCTGACTGGTGCATACATCGCTAAGGGCTGGTTTTGGTGGATGCATTTTTACCCTAAAAAAATAAACATTGGGCTGAAATGGGCTTTAAAGGCTTAATTTTGTATATACTTAGACCACATTGTAGCCTAATGCTTGTTGCTTGTACTGCTTTTTCCATAATGCCTCTGGTGGCTTTTGGGCACTCATCCTTTTTTTTCTTTTTTTCTTTTTTGTCAACCCATTTTTGTCTGTTGCTGGCTTTGCTGTGTAACATTTAAGACTCACCTTTCCTGGGGTTTCTGCTCTCCTTGGATATCGAAATTTTAACCCTTAAATTGAATGTGATGTTCAGTGGTCTAGTTATCCACAATGTTGACAGACTGGGTATATATCTGTTGAGCGTACACAGTCATGACAGTTTGTTATTAACCATTTTTGTTTATTCAGTGCCTGGGTTTTGAGATTACATTTCTGTTCACTAGAAGAGAAAACATCTCTGGCTTCTCTATAGATGCCTGTTTCCTTTTTTTTTTTTCTTTTTTTTTTTTTTTTTAAAGCAACACAGAGCTCTATGTAATAATGTATCCACCTGGCTTGCGTGGGGATAGCTCTGGTAGGGCCTTGGTCCTGATGCTCCCACCCTCCCCAGTCACATGAAACGGTGTGTTTTGGAGGAAGTGAAAGAGAAAGGGGACACATAAACACTAGAGAATACAATGCACAGAAAGAAAAGCTTCACACTAGGGCTTAGTGAAGAGCATAAAAGGCTCAATCCATTTGTGGAATTTCCTAAGCCAGCCAATCAGTGCAAGGTCAAGGGTTAATAAACCCCCCCAGGGCTTTCCAATACACACGTTTGACAGCTAATTGCTGCTAATTGACAGTTTACAGTTAGACTTTGGTTGGCTCAGTTAAGTTTTGTAACAGTAAAAGAACCTTTTATTAGACGGCTGGGCCCAAATGATTGATTGCATGTATTCTTTTCTCTGTCTTTCTTCTTCTTTCTTTATATTTACTATAACTACTATCCCATGAACAAAAATGATCAAATTTTACATAGCAGACTGGTATGATCCCAAAGAACTTACACTCAAACATTAAAGCATTAGCTTTTTGCCATGTACTTTCTTGCCAATAATTAGATGAGAGCAAAATTTAACTTGATAATTACTGAGTTTTTCATTTGCTGATAGGCAAATTTTTTTAACATTTAGATAGTGAGGCAAGCCTTCCTGACCTTATGCTAAGCTATACTAACTGCCTGCCGGTGATACCTTTATATTTAACATACTGACATTAAAGTGGCATGGATCTTCTCATCTAATTGTTGGTAAGAAAGTGAATGTTCTCGAACCTTTCGTTTAAGGAAAAGACAAAAATTTACCAATGCTGACTAAAAGGCTGTGTACTTGGACATCTTTTTATGGGCCGACACTGTCTTTTGACAGCCAGATACTCCTGTGTTCAAACCCCTCTAGGGTCAGCTGTAACTTTTCTTTGTGGACTTTGCATGTTCTCCTTGTATTGGCATGGGTTTTCTCCACATACTTCAGTTTTTGTGACCCTAAAAGTCATGCATGTTAGGTAATAGTCCTGGCATTGGACTGTAGTTGCACTTGGCTCCCAGGGTAAAATGTTAGATGGGTCAAATGCAAAGGACAAACGTCCTCACAGCAGGGAATAATCAAGTATAACCAAGTGATGCTCCTAAGTTTAGTGTAATGGGTGAAGTCTGTGGGGGAATATTATTACAAGCCAGTCAACCCGACACACAGTATTTGATAGTGTACGTAACCAGCAGGGGGTCAAGATTCTTTTAGTCATGTTAATATTTATTTCTTGGTTGCTTGTTCTAGATTTAGAAACATTTGGCAGGACATAATGAGCGCTGCATTGATTAAAATACTAATAACATACCATTGTTTGAAGCCAGTGATTCCTATTCATGCATGTTACTTGGCAATATCAGCTTTTCTTATAATTTCCTTTCATTTCTCCTTATTCTCAGCAGACTGAAGCTTCATAGAAAAGCTCTCTTCCTAGAAAGCTTTCTGTCTCTTGTGTTTCCCCCATTTTTATTTAATCTCCACTGTGCTGTAAGATGTCTGCTGCCTAAGGATCCCCATGTCTATGATGCATCTATCAACACTGTGTTCTTATGTGCCTGTCTGCCAGATAACACTGTTTTCATTATAACAGATTGGCCCCACATGTCATCAAAACACTGGGAGAGTCATGTGAGGGCCTACTGTGTAATTTCTTTCTATTTATCTGGGAACCATTTTAATCTAATTTTGCATGTGATTGCCCCAGTCTGCCGTATGTTCTCCGCAGCAGACATGGAATACAGAGAGATTTGGCACATACGAAATGTGTTCAGTCAAGGGCTCTCCACTGCTCCATTGACACACTTAACTCTCCAGCCATCTGTTTTTTACTTCAGCAGACCATCTGACCTCCTGCAAATCTCCCACAGCAGTATGGCTTTTCATGCGTTGGTGAGGCCTTTTGAGGAGGCTGGCCTGCTAGAGCAAAACCAAACTCTCCTCCATCCTTACTCCCAAGGGTGTATTTTATTTCTGATTTCCCTGAGATGCACCCACAGACATGGGCAATTGCAGAAACTAGGCCGGCCGATGAATGCAGATCAATACAGGGCCTATATCTGTGAGGTAGTGATGTGGAGGTGTGCTAGACAAGGCCCCAGCAGAAGGAGATGGGAATTAAACAAGTAGTAGTATTATTTGTATGATGAAAACCTCAAAGGTTTTGTGCTCATCATCAGGGATATAAAGCTGGAAGGAGGGCGTCAGCGGCACCCGTCAGGAGGCGTCAGTGCCAAGGAGATGGTGATCGGGCTGGAGGGAGTGGAGTTGGGAGCAGATGGAAAGGTAAGAAATCAGCAGAAATGTGTACGTGTATGGAAGAGGAATATTATCAGCTTGTCTTCATTATTTGTAAAAATATAATTAGAAGGTTGTATATTTACTGTAAGTATTCAAAAAAAAAAATACTGCTCTCACAAAGTAAAAGAAAATGGTATTGATATTGGTGTTTGTGAGTGAGTACAGTTGGATGTTACAGTGATGATGTTTGCTTCAATATTATGTAAGTATAATTAGTATGTGCACATGGGTCTTGATTTACTCACATTCAGTGTTGTAAACAAATATTACAGTAACTAAACAAATATTGCTTTAAATAAGGAGCCATTCACATTTTAGCTGCGTATTGAAAAAACATGGTTTTTGCAGTTAGCTTGTTAGATGCTAGCTGCTACATAGGCTTGAATGGCACTAAGCTAGCTAGTCTGACAAATTACCTTCATTTAAATGATGAACTGCTTATCTTCAAACATTGTAGTTCAAGATAAGGTTGAGGTTTTTGATAAATTCAGAACATAAACTCTGAAGATTTGTGTGTATTGTTTGTGGTGTTTAGCAAGCTAATTCCCACAAATCAACACACGTTTAGCATATTTGAAGAATATGCTGCTTTCCAAGTAGCATTTTGACATTTCATAACAGTATCAGCCCAGGTGTTAGTTAATGTGCATGCTGGCTTACTTGGTATGGTATACTGGGACACTTAATGAAACTGAGCCATTGCTAATGTTATTGGCACCACCTGTGCTTCTCCCACCTTGACAAAATGCTGCTGTAAAAAGATGTATTAATCTAACAGGTGCGATATAAATGCAAACTTTACTCTCTACCTGTGTCCGCAGACTGTATCCTACACCCAGTTCTTGTATCCTACTAATGTGCTGGGTGGTCGCAGAAACACCATCGACTCCACCTCTTCCTTCTCTCAATCTCGTAACGCCAGCCACCGCAGCCTCAGTTTGGGCCGAGCCAACAGCAACCAGAGCAGCCTAGACACAGGTTAGATGGTTGCCAACAAATAACATGACTTATTCCTCACCCTCAGTTGTCTTTATCCAGTATATTTTTATTGGAAAAGAAATTGTGCAAATGTTAACTTCTGGCTCAACCTCTGTTGTTGTGTTTGTGCTCATGGCAGGGAATGATTTGGTTGACTTTCGCGAGTATGATCCGAATCTGCTGGATGACCCTCAGTGGCCTTGTGGAAAACACAAGAGAGTCCTCATCTTCCCCTCCTACATGGTGAGAAAGTACTCTAGCTGCGTGTAACACCACTGCCATCAGCAATAACAACAACAGCCATTGCAGCCTTGTCCTCTTGAGGGTATAATGGAAAAGTTGTTTTTGTCCAGGACATAATTTGCAGAAATAGATCCGCCTCTGTTTTGACATTTTTCTTTGAGATGTCCTACAATATCTCAGTCTTAATGCTTTTTTTTGTAATTGTTACTTTTATCATTATGGAGCATTTGTGTTCAATTTTCCCACCACAACCAAGAACAATAACACACCAAAAAGAATTATCTGACTCAAGAGATTCTTTCTCAAAAAGTCCTCGTGAATTTTATCAGCTGTTTTTGAAAGGGAGCCAGGAGGATGTTTCTAACAGTTTTAATCAGGAAGGTCACCGGGCCTAGACTCTGTCCCACCTTCTGGGGCTTGAAAGAATATACATACAGCCACTTGACCAGTGTAACAGCTTAATGTTTATGTCTCAGCACTGATCATTCTCACTTTTCCGGAAAAAGAACATTTTATTGTGGTCGGAAAAGGAAAAAAAAAAACACTCTGACTAGACTCCCACCTCATTCTTTCCTGGGCTCTGTTTTTGTTACGGAGACTGGCAGAATACACAACAAGGACTGACATAGTTGAAATGTTCAGTCAAGGCCAGGCTATGCTTTTTTTTCCTCCTCTCTTCCTCCAATTACAAAACCCAGCGTCTCACAACAATGGCTATTGTTTGCTACAGGAATGGAACCAGTAAATTCTCAGCATTTCAGGGTTTAAACACAGGCTGTTTGGGAGACATGACTCTCTCACTGAACTTTCAAGTTCATGCAGGGAATTTAATCCTCAAGACGCAATTGAGGAAACTCTTGTATGACCTACAATATGATTATGAAGCGAGGAAAACCTCACTTAGATTATTTTAAATGTGGTAAGGAAGCTTGTAGATTTGTGAATTATTACCCTCACGTTAAAAACATGGAAAAATGAAATGTTTTTATGTGTTGACATAAGTAAGAAACAGGGTCATAGTTGATAAGACTTTCTGTCGTGCTGTCAGTGCTGTCCTTTTTTCTGTTCATTTCTCAGAGCTCCGACCATAGATAAGCATTCGTTCTCCTTCATGCTTCATGATTAGTAGCATGATGTTGAGGGCTAACGCCATTATTCACACTCTGTGCACTGTCTGCAATACCATACATACATACAGAGGGCCATCGATATATTTTTAGAACTGCTGCATAGTGTGCTCTTATTTAATTGCTCATTCTTAGTAGACCACTAAAGGAATAACCCCGTTGTTTTTACAACATGAGTCTTATTTTTTGCACTTTTGGCCATTTCTCTCAGCTATGAAAAGTAAACTAAAGTAATGAAAAAATACCCATTATAATTAAACTCAATGGTAACGTCTTCAAATTGCTTGTTTTGTCTGACCTACAGTCCAAAACCCACAGATATTTCATTTGTTATCATGACAGACAGCATGACAAAGTAAAGCAGTGAACCATCACTTTTGAGAAATTGTTTCACTAGAAAAATTACAGAAAAGATGAATCAATAATTTTTTAAGATTACATTATATTATTTTTATACTTCCACGCTGGCACCAGCCAGAGCTGGAGGCATTATGTTTTTCGGGTTGTCTGTCCGTCTGTCCATCCCATTCTTGTGGAGCCATTTTTAGCCATAACTGAAGAATTCACATAACAATTATGACAAAATTTGACACAAATGGTTAATATTTTATATGATTCTGGATAAACAAGGATGTAACCTGAAACTAGTCTGAGTGGCGGAGGCATACAATCTTGAATTGGTACTTCTAGTTCTTGTGGTGTATTTTCAGTGCAAACAAAACAGTGTGGTATAGAAGTTCAAGACGATTGCTGCAGTTGGATTGGCGTGCAGTAACGCTCACTCAGTAAGGGGTATGTGTGAGCTAAGTTGAGATAAAAAAAAAATGGGTGTGTATGTGCAATGTGCGTTTTGATCTGCCAGTATAGTGATATGGCAGCTTGTGTGTACATGTGTGTACATACAAAAAAATGAAAGAAAGCAGGACAAAAGGAAGCAGGAATTAAAAATGAAAACAAACAAACTAGCCAAATAAAGTGGTTTAGATAAACTGGTTAGTTTGTTAGAGGTGTGTTAGAGGTCAAACTGAAAGTAAGTGCAGCCAATTGATAATAATCCTGGACCCATAGATATGGCAAGTATGGTGACTCAAAGTTAAACCATGAAGTTGGTCTGCAAACTGCGATGGGCTGTTTGGGTAATTATTTTACTTTTTTGGTCATAACTTAAGTGTTCATCTCCATTTGTTTATTCTAATATAACTGGCTAATCTGAAGGTTTGCAATACTATGTTGTTGTTGTTGTTGTTGTTATTATTATTATTATTATTATTATTATTATTATGGAATGACGGCCAGATCTATGAAAATAAGTTCCATGTTGTAATAAATCAGAATTATCCTGCATATCTAACAGCAAAGATTCATTTTGCCTCTAGAACATCTAAAATTTAAGTTGTGAATTCAGCCAAGAGCTAGAAATGCACTTTGTTCTACAGGGATTTCAGCCCCTCATTAAACTGTCCTAATGTGACTCACCCACCTGGTGCTCAAAACATGTTCTAACAAGCTCTAAGGATTGTTCAAGAGAAGTCTGAAGACGGCATAGAGAGCTCAGTAGACAACTGAGTATGCTTTCTGTCCTCTGTGTTTTTTAAAGAACAAGGCTGGTGATAATCTGTGTTTTTCTCATTGTCTCAAATCTCATTTAAAAAAAAAGAAGAAGATCAAAACCAAAAATATGTTAGTCTGCCTCTCAGTACTTTTCAACATCACTGTTCTGTCTGTGGCACTCTGGCCCGAAGCCCACACACAAAACAAACTACAGTGACAATGTTCACAGTAATGAAGGAAATTATCACCCAGTAACACCAGAGCTCAGCTAAGCCTCACTGTGAGACAGTGGAATCCAACACTAATGTGTGAGGATCCAGTCCCCGAGCTCACTGCTGAGAGCCGTGGTCATTCTAACACCACCTCTGGTTTTCCTTTCAGACTACGGTCATTGAATACGTCAAACCCTCTGACCTCAAGAAGGACATGAATGAAACCTTCAAGGAGAAATTCCCCCACATAAGGCTTACACTCAGCAAGATAAGGAGGTAAAACAGACGAAAATGTATAAAATGTGTCAGCAAGTTTGTTTGTTGTTTTACAATAAAGACGATTTAACTTTTAACTTTAACTTCAACTGTTTAATTTATTTTCTTTACGGTCTACTTTCTCTTAATTTTGCCCTTTCTCTTTTTCCCCTTCGTCTTTCTGTTTTTTTGTTGGTTTTTTTTTTCACTCTGTGCAGCTTGAAAAGGGAGATAAGAAAGCTGGCCCAGGACGAGTGTGGTTATGAGGAGCCCACAGTGGCCATGGCTTTCGTCTACTTTGAAAAACTTGTTCTTCAAGGCAAACTAAACAAGCAGAATCGTAAACTCTGTGCTGGAGCTTGTGTTCTTCTGGCAGCCAAGATTGGTGGTGATCTCAAGAAACATGAAGTCAAGCTCCTGATAGACGTAAGTTTCCAAAAATCAAAACTTTGTGGCTTCATGATGTTTTTAAACCACGACTTGTAAAGTCAACAAGTTAAACATAGTGAAAAGTGTCCACAGTGAAGTCTCTTGAATAGCCTGACTAACCAGGACAGCTTTCATTGCTGTGAGCACCACAAACACAATTCCACTGTAGTTGGCAGTAGATCAAAACATGAGAAGATAAAAACCAAAACTACTGTATTAGGATGGCCAGAGACCACTATGAGAAAAATATGGTTGTGATGACTGTTTTCAGAAGTTAAAAACCAGATATAGAGAATACTAGGCAGGATAGGACAGCAAAGTGTATTTCAGTCACAGTCAGCTACAATAAGAGAAAGAACTGTTGCCAGAACCATTCAATATCATGAAAGCTGATCTTAGGAGTATTTACCTAAAAACAGGATCTGATATTGCTAGTCGAGTGGCTTCCAAATCCCATAAATGACAGGCGACATTTTTTGTCAAGGGTCTGGTATTTATAATCTGACATGCTTTACCCACCTCACTGCTCAAATCCTAAACTTGATCAACATGCACTTCAATTTACTGAATTGCCCCTTTTAATGAAAGCTTTTAGAGTAGCAAATGCCCCCCTTTATATTGTAATTGACTTGCAGCGTATGGTGATCGCATCAGCAGGCATTACTGAAACCTTTCTTGTCTGCCATGAGGTCAGTCCTCATGAAACGCTGGTTAAAAATAAATGGGTGCGATTATGAGTCATTGAGAAGCAATAAGGAATGCAGCATTAGACGTATCTGTTGTTTAATCTTAACTTTTTTTTTGTCTGGCAGAAACTGGAGGAGAGGTTCAGAGTGAACCGCAGAGAGCTGATAGCCTTCGAGTTCCCTGTCCTGGTGGCGCTGGAGTTCAACTTGCACCTGCCCGAACACGAGATCATGCCCCACTACAGACGCCTGCTGCAGACCTCCTAGCATTAGTAACCCATCAGGAGGACGACCACCAGGTTCTCCTCCTGATCTCCTCCCCACAGTATCCATCCTCCCACCTCTCTCTTCCCCATCGCCGTCTCACCGCTTCAAGGTACAGTTGGTTGTCAGTCAGCCGCCGCCGTTCATCATTACCGACAACCCTCTCCTTCATCTCAGAGACCTGGAATCAGCCAAAGGGACACGTGTTTTTAAACAAACTTTTCTCAATTTTTTTGACTTCTACATTCATTATCACTACATGGACTTGGAAAGAAAGGGTTCAACTGTCTGCAAACAAGTTGTTTTTCTAGTTTGCATGTTCCACATCTCTTCATCTTCATTTTGTATACTTTAGATCTCTCTTGTTGCTTAAGAGAGCTTTTTTTCTTTTTCTTTTTTGCTTGAATCTGATGGTGAACATTTTTTTTCTCAGTTAAAACAACCAATGATTGTAACATTTTTTATCATCTCTTTTCATTAATCTCCTTCTTTGGTATGATTGGTTGCCTCCTGGCCTGGATAAAATTTAAACAAAAGCCCTTTAAGTGGCTGGTTTTGGCTGGACTGTTATTCCTCAGAGTGACTCATCTTTTCGCAAGTCATCGTCTTAAAAGTGCACTTTTTGAATATTGCAAGACGTGGGCAGAACGGGGACATTTTTTTTCCCAGACTTTTAATGAGCTTGGGAACGAACCCTGAAAAATAAGCTGTGTTCACAAGCACCGCACACAATTCATTTGAATGGACCTTGGATTTGTTTTTTCTCTCGTGTTTTATTCACTATTTTCTAGCCACAACTTATCCGCATGACAAGAAATGATTGTTTGTACGCAGGTACTTGCAGACAAGATGGGACTTCCTATTTTCACTGAAGTATTCCATTCATTTTCTACCAGTCAGATGCTTGCCATGGACTTATGGAGACCAGACCCACTTTTATCAATGTCGAATTTCCTGTGCTCTATGTTAGAGTGTATTGCTCCGCACATTTACAGTGCTATAATGGGGTCAAGGTGGTCGCTCTGTGAAGTTGTTCATGAGTGCAAACATGCCATTAACCAGTGAGAAGGATTAGCAGCAGGGTGCTCTAGTTTTGAGAGAGAATGTCCTTTACCTGGTGGATCTGGGTTAAGAAGACCCTGAGCTAGTAATTGTCCTCCTGCTGAAGTGTCCTTGAGCAAGAAACTGAGTCCCTTCAGGCTCAAGGGACACTGCTCTTTAACTGACCCTGATGGCTTATAACTTCGCATATAACTTGAATTAGCATTTGTTTATTTGAAATTTGAAATGTTTAAAAAAAGAAACACTGAAAATTGAGGAAAACAAAGCGTGCCAATGTGACCAATTAAACAAGTATTATTCCATTTATTTGGCATGTTATCTCAATTAGATTTTTTTTTTATCACCTTGAAATTGTCTCACACAATACCACAGAGTATTGAGAGGGCACCTAATCAGGCAGTAGGCCTTCTTGAAAAATAGTATTTAATGCTGCTCCAAGTATTGATGATATTTGAGCTGAAATGATCACAAGAGGAAACCAAATTTTTAGTGATGAAAGTTTGGATTGTGCTGATTTTAAGGTGGGTGGGGGGGATTACTGAGCTTCTTTTTGTTTGCAAGCCCAAAGATTTCGCTGTAAGATGCACACTAAATACTCTGTGAGGAAAGACTCATGGGCGACACTTACTACCTGTGTATGTTTGTAAATAAATTGCTTTGCTTGTTCAATCAAAACGAGACTCTTGACGTTGTTGTTGCTTGAACCAAGCCTAGAATGTGTTTCCTAATGACTACCATGATCCAATTACTTCTCCTCTAGTGCCACCGTAAGGTTGACATATGTGATTTTTAGTTAAATGTCTCAACAACTACTGGATGGATTGCCATAAAATTAGGTACAAACATGCACGTCTATCTAAGGATGAAATTTGGTCAGTTTGGTGAATCCCAAACTTTTTATATGGAGCCATCTTCTTGTTGAAATATCAAGTACAGTCTCACAGAGCTGCTAGCATGGCTGTAGGCAAGTGGTTTAAACAAATCTCATCTAGGTTACAATGGAAACTGTTCTCTCCAATGTTCCTTAAATTACAAGTTTTGTTAAATGGCGCACTGTGAAAACGTTGTGGGACAAGTGATAGTCAACTTGCAAACATGTTACATTTATGCATCTTGACAGGAGCTGCACTTATTGCACTTGTATCTTTTTGAGTCTAAAGGTCAGCACAGTATTCCATGTGCTTTTTAAATACACTGCAATCATAACAAAGCTAATGATTAACCCGTGGCTGCAGTCTCGTATCATTTTCACCATGTCTTCCTTGTTAAAAATGTGACATAAACAGTGAAACAGAGGAATCCGTCTATGAAAAATACAAGAGGTGCAGACGAGCAGTAGCAAAATCTAACTGATGAATAACTTAAGCCTCTTGCAAATGATTTTAAATGTAAATTATTGAAATCATCTATTCCTTTGTAATAAAAGACCTGTCTGGGATCCTATTTGATGCTTCAAAGTTATGTTATGTCATGGTGCAGCTTATATTTTAATTTAATTCACATGAATCATATGTGACTTGAGCTCACAATCACAAGATTATCAGTAGAACAACAAACTGAGTTCATCTGTACTTGCATTAAAAGCTGAGCTCACTGCTGCTCTACAACATGCTGCCAAAAGTTCTCTTTTGTTGTGTCAGTGTCGGTGGTTCTGTTCATTTCTGTTTCACTATTTTATTTTCCATATTATACGTTTTATGTGTGCTGCTCTGTGGCCACAAACATCTCAGTTTTGTTTAGTTCTTGATTGTCAATTGATGTGATCTGTGCATGATGTCTTTAGTCTTTTTTCAGCAGCAGTTCTTTAACTAGACATTTCAAGACAAGGTTTCCACAATAAACCCAGCCACCTTAATGAAACACCCCTCTGACTTGCAGATGCCTAACTCATGTTTTCAAACTGTCAGGCCTGATCATTTCAGTACATTGACTCAGGTGTAACTCTCCAGAAGCCCTGACTGGAAATGAATTGCACCTGTTGCTCTGATGCAATCTGAGAGGTCAGTTTCTCATCGAGTGGGAACTCTCCTGACACATATCCAACGTAAACAAGGCCTGCAGTCACGCCAGTCTCGTGCTGCCATCAAAACAAACAGGCCAGGCCCGAGTGTGGACACACGGCATACGTGGCTTAGTCCCCTCCATTGACGGCCTAATTCCCCCCTCACCGCCTCATAAAGGGGTCTATTGACAGCCCTTCCTGAGCCCTGCTCACACATAAGTGACCCTCATTGTGAAAATATGTGTACCATCGTTTGGGGCAAGCTGCGGTCTATTGCCCTTCCCTTTAAAATAACAACATTTGGCTGAAACGGCATTTTACCCCTTTCCTGTCATGATACTGTGACTCAGGGCTTTTCCACCATTTACAGTAGTTTGTAAACATGGAAGTGTAGACACTGAAGTTTGTGGTATAATAACAGCTGAAATAACTGTGTGGGAACCCATTTGATTTCCTTAATCTTGAGTTTTGTTCAGTAGCAGGATATTACAAGTTTGACTACACTTGCTCAGTTTTTGTTATTTACACCAAGTACAAACAGGTTTCTAATGTGAACAAGTGTGTCTGTCCAAATCCACGGGCTTCTTGTTTTTTTTTTTTATCCAAAACTGGTCTGTGGTCAGGAGGGGAAAGCACTGTGGGTGGATCTGAAAATCTGATCCTCTCTTCGTGTTTGACAAGGCTACCTAATCCCTTTTGTTCCACCCCAAGAGTCTATTTCAGAGACAACTGAACCCACTGTAACAGAAAACCAGTGACGCAAAGTGTGGCATTAAATGCTTCTTACACTTATTTATTGATGGATCTTTAAAAAAAACACACACAGATCAACTTTTTTAAGTAGGTGTGGTGGAAGCCCCAATGTGAGTACAAGGACAACTGTGAGATGAAACACAGGGAAAGGGTAGAGGAAAGAAGGATAGGACTAGGTCTTGACACAGGACACTTTATTATGGAGGTAGATTTGTTTCAATGTTACTTGTGTTAACAGATTGGCAATCTGTGCGTAAATGTGTAATCTGTAAATATAAAACACCTTCCATAAATACAGGAAATAAATTTGCAAATTCACAAAAATATCTTGCAAATATAAAACGGATCTGCCAATAAACAACCAAATTCTACAGATAAAAATATATCTGTTAATACATTCAATTTATTTACAAATAAATGAAAAGCAAGTGAAAAAGCATTTGTGGATCTCAATTCTACGTTTATGATTTGTGACACACTTATTGTATTTCAATATTGTCACTGCAGAACAGGTTAAGTCTTTGAAAACAATAGCTTTTACATTTTCATTTTAATATGGTCATAGAATGCCCATGAGTATGTGAAAATGAAAATCCAAATTGGATTACTGCATTTTATTTTTAATTTTTTTTTTTTACTTTGCTGGCCTGGAGAGTAGCACAAGGGCAGGTGTGCTTACTGGGCAACTCACACAGGTGCATTGAGTGTCCTTTTTTATGTTGGGGCAGCAGCATGTCAGACATAAACACAAGGAGACTGGACAAGCTGATCAAAAAGGCTGGTTATGTGCTCTGGACTCACTCAGGACTGTTGTGGAGAGACACAAGCAATGTAAGATTCAGGCCATCTTGGACAATACGAACCACCCTCTCCACAACATTCTGGTAGAACAGAGAAGCACCTCAACCAAAATGTATGATAATAATAATAAATAGATAAATGAATAATAATAATAATAATGACGACGACGACGACGATGATAATAATAATAATGACGACGACGACGATGATAATAATAATAATAATGACGACGACGACGACGACGATGATAATAATAATAATAATAATAACAACAACAATAATAATAAGAATATTAATAATTATTATTATCTTTGTATATAGAGGTGATAGTTGTAGATGGGGTTAGGGTTGGAATGTAGTAGTCTATTAAGGCATAAAAACAACATAGTATAGTAATGCAAAAGAACATCAAAAGACGTCATAGTATATTAAGGTATAAAAACGTCATAGTATAGTCAGGCATACATGGCATAAAAACATAATAGTATAGTAAGGCATGAAAACATCTAAAAACATTGTAGTATAGTAAGGCATAACAATGTCATAGTATATTAAGACATCAACTGTCATAAAAATGTCATAGTATAGTAAGCCATAAAATGTCATGAAAAGGTCACAGTTTAGTGAAGTATCAAATGTCAGACAAACGTCATAGTATAGTTAGGCATAAAGTGTCAAAAAAATGTCATAGTATAGTGAGGCATAAAAACGTCATAGTATAGTAAGGCATGAAAACATCATAGTATATAAAGGCATAAAATGTTATAAAAATGTGATAGTTTAGTAAGGTGTCAAATGTCATTTGAATGTCATAGTATAGTGAGGCATAAAATTGTGATAGTTTAGTGAGGCATAAAATGTCATGAAAACGTCATAGTATAGTAAGGCGTAAAATGTGATAAAAATGTCATAGTTTGGTAAGGCATAGAGACGTCATAGTATTGTAAAGCATTAAAATGTCATAAAAACATATTAGTATAGTAAGGCATGAAATGTCATAAAAATGTCATAGTATAGTAAGGCATTAAAATGTCATAAAAACATATTAGTATAGTAAGGCATGAAATGTCATAAAAATGTCATAGTATAGTAAGGCATTAAAATGTTATAAAAACTTGATATTATTATAGAGGATCGAATGTCTTAAAAACGCCGTACAGTAACGTACAGTAAGTCATGAAAATGTCTGGGTATAATAAGGCATCAAATGTCATCAAATGTTATACAAATTTCATAGTATATTAAGGCATAAAAATGTCATAGTTTAGTAGGGTATCAAATGTCATAAGAATGTCATAGTATATTAAGGAATAAAATTGTCTCAGTATAGTGAGGCATGAAATATTCTAAAGATATCATAGTATAGTAATGCATAAAAAGTCATAGTACAGTAAGGCATAAAATGTCATGAAAACGNACAGTATAGTGAGGCATGAAATATTCTAAAGATGTCATAGTATAGTAATGCATAAAAAGTCATAGTGCAGTAAGGCATAAAATGTCATGAAAACGTCATAGTATAGTAAGGCACAAAAACATCATAGTATAGTTATGCAAAAAATGTCATAAAAATGTCATGGTATAGTGAGACATAAAAAGTCATAGTATAGTAAGGCATAAAATGTCATGAAAACGTCATAGTATAGTAAGGCATAAAATGTCATAAAAACGTCATAGTATAGTAAGGCATAAAAAGTCATAAAAACGTCATAGTAAAGTAAGGCATAAAAATGTCATAGTTTAATGAGGTATCAAATGTCATAAGAAAGTCATAGTATATTAAGGCATGAAATTGTCACAGTATAGTAAGGCATGAAATATCATAAAAATGTCATTGTATAGTAATGCATAAAAGGTCATAGTATAGTAAGGCATAAAATGTCATGAAAACGTCATAGTATAGTAAGGCATAAAATGTCATGAAAACGTCATAGTATAGTAAGGCATAAAATTTAATAAAGATGTCTTAGTATGGTTAGGCATAAAAAATCATAGTATAGTAAGGCACAAAAACATCATAGTATAGTTATGCAAAAAATCCCATAAAAATGTCATAGTATAGTGAGGCATAAAATGTCAAAAAAAATGTCATGGTATAGTGAGACATAAAAAGTCATAGTATAGTAAGGCATAAAATGTCATGAAAACGTCATAGTATAGTAAGGCATAAAATGTCATAAACGTCATAGTATAGTGAGGCATAAAAAGTCATAGTATAGTAAGGCATAAAAACATCATAGTATAGTAAGGCATAAAATGTCAAAAAAATGTCATAGTGTAGTAAAGCATGAAATGTCATAAAAACGTCATAGTATAGTAAGGCATAAAAATGTCATAGATTAGTAAGGTATCAAATGTCATAAGAATGACATAGTATATTAAGGCATAAAATTGTCACAGTATAGTAAGGCATAAAATATCATAAAAATGTAATTGTATAGTAATGCATAAAAACGTCATAGTATAGTAAGGCATGAAATGTCATACAAATGTCATAGTATAATAAGGCATAAAACGTCATAGAATAGTAAGGCATAAAATGTAATAAAAACGTCATAGTATAGTAAGGCATGAAATGTCATACAAATGTCATAGTATAATAAGGCATAAAACGTCATAGAATAGTAAGGCATAAAATGTAATAAAAACGTCATAGTATAGTAAGGCATGAAATGTCATACAAATGTCATAGTATAATAAGGCATAAAACGTCATAGAATAGTAAGGCATAAAATGTAATAAAAACGTCATAGTATAGTAAGGCATGAAATGTCATACAAATGTCATAGTATAATAAGGCATAAAACGTCATAGAATAGTAAGGCATAAAATGTAATAAAAACGTCATAGTATAGTAAGGCATGAAATGTCATACAAATGTCATAGTATAATAAGGCATAAAACGTCATAGAATAGTAAGGCATAAAATGTAATAAAAACGTCATAGTATAGTAAGGCATGAAATGTCATACAAATGTCATAGTATAATAAGGCATAAAACGTCATAGAATAGTAAGGCATAAAATGTAATAAAAACGTCATAGTATAGTAAGGCATGAAATGTCATACAAATGTCATAGTATAATAAGGCATAAAACGTCATAGAATAGTAAGGCATAAAATGTAATAAAAACGTCATAGTATAGTAAGGCATGAAATGTCATACAAATGTCATAGTATAATAAGGCATAAAACGTCATAGAATAGTAAGGCATAAAATGTAATAAAAACGTCATAGTATAGTAAGGCATGAAATGTCATACAAATGTCATAGTATAATAAGGCATAAAACGTCATAGAATAGTAAGGCATAAAATGTAATAAAAACGTCATAGTATAGTAAGGCATGAAATGTCATACAAATGTCATAGTATAATAAGGCATAAAACGTCATAGAATAGTAAGGCATAAAATGTAATAAAAACGTCATAGTATAGTAAGGCATGAAATGTCATACAAATGTCATAGTATAATAAGGCATAAAACGTCATAGAATAGTAAGGCATAAAATGTAATAAAAACGTCATAGTATAGTAAGGCATGAAATGTCATACAAATGTCATAGTATAATAAGGCATAAAACGTCATAGAATAGTAAGGCATAAAATGTAATAAAAACGTCATAGTATAGTAAGGCATGAAATGTCATACAAATGTCATAGTATAATAAGGCATAAAACGTCATAGAATAGTAAGGCATAAAATGTAATAAAAACGTCATAGTATAGTAAGGCATGAAATGTCATACAAATGTCATAGTATAATAAGGCATAAAACGTCATAGAATAGTAAGGCATAAAATGTAATAAAAACGTCATAGTATAGTAAGGCATGAAATGTCATACAAATGTCATAGTATAATAAGGCATAAAACGTCATAGAATAGTAAGGCATAAAATGTAATAAAAACGTCATAGTATAGTAAGGCATGAAATGTCATACAAATGTCATAGTATAATAAGGCATAAAACGTCATAGAATAGTAAGGCATAAAATGTAATAAAAACGTCATAGTATAGTAAGGCATGAAATGTCATACAAATGTCATAGTATAATAAGGCATAAAACGTCATAGAATAGTAAGGCATAAAATGTAATAAAAACGTCATAGTATAGTAAGGCATGAAATGTCATACAAATGTCATAGTATAATAAGGCATAAAACGTCATAGAATAGTAAGGCATAAAATGTAATAAAAACGTCATAGTATAGTAAGGCATGAAATGTCATACAAATGTCATAGTATAATAAGGCATAAAACGTCATAGAATAGTAAGGCATAAAATGTAATAAAAACGTCATAGTATAGTAAGGCATGAAATGTCATACAAATGTCATAGTATAATAAGGCATAAAACGTCATAGAATAGTAAGGCATAAAATGTAATAAAAACGTCATAGTATAGTAAGGCATGAAATGTCATACAAATGTCATAGTATAATAAGGCATAAAACGTCATAGAATAGTAAGGCATAAAATGTAATAAAAACGTCATAGTATAGTAAGGCATGAAATGTCATACAAATGTCATAGTATAATAAGGCATAAAACGTCATAGAATAGTAAGGCATAAAATGTAATAAAAACGTCATAGTATAGTAAGGCATGAAATGTCATACAAATGTCATAGTATAATAAGGCATAAAACGTCATAGAATAGTAAGGCATAAAATGTAATAAAAACGTCATAGTATAGTAAGGCATGAAATGTCATACAAATGTCATAGTATAATAAGGCATAAAACGTCATAGAATAGTAAGGCATAAAATGTAATAAAAACGTCATAGTATAGTAAGGCATGAAATGTCATACAAATGTCATAGTATAATAAGGCATAAAACGTCATAGAATAGTAAGGCATAAAATGTAATAAAAACGTCATAGTATAGTAAGGCATGAAATGTCATACAAATGTCATAGTATAATAAGGCATAAAACGTCATAGAATAGTAAGGCATAAAATGTAATAAAAACGTCATAGTATAGTAAGGCATGAAATGTCATACAAATGTCATAGTATAATAAGGCATAAAACGTCATAGAATAGTAAGGCATAAAATGTAATAAAAACGTCATAGTATAGTAAGGCATGAAATGTCATACAAATGTCATAGTATAATAAGGCATAAAACGTCATAGAATAGTAAGGCATAAAATGTAATAAAAACGTCATAGTATAGTAAGGCATGAAATGTCATACAAATGTCATAGTATAATAAGGCATAAAACGTCATAGTATAGTAAGGCATAAAATGTCATAAAAACGTCATGGTATAGTAAGGCATGAAATGTCATACAAATGTCATAGTATAATAAGGCATAAAACGTCATAGTATAGTAAGGCATAAAATGTGATAAAAACGTCATAGTATAGTAAGGCATAAAAACGTCGTAGTACAGTAAGGCATCAAATGTCATAAAAACATCATAGTATAGTAAGGCATAAAAAAGTCATAGTATAGTAAGGCATGAAAACTTTATAGTATATTAAGGCATAAAATGTCATAAAAACGTCACAGTATAGTAAGGCATAAAATATCAAAAAAATGTCATAGTATAGTAAGGCACAAAAACGTCATAGTATAGTAAGGCATAAAATGTCAAAAAAATGTCATAGTATAGTAAGGCACAAAAACGTCATAGTATAATAAGGCATAAAATGTCATAAAAACGTCATAGTATATTAAGGCATAAAATGTCATAAAAACGTCACAGTATAGTAAGGCATAAAATGTCAAAAAAATGTCATAGTATAGTAAGGCACAAAAACGTCATAGTATAATAAGGCATAAAATGTCATAAAAACGTCATAGTATATTAAGGCATGAAAACATCATAGTATAGTAAGGCATAAAATATCAAAAAAATGTCATAGTATATTGAGGCATAAAAAGTCATAGTATAGTAAGGCATAAAAATGTCATAATATAGTAAGGCATAAAATGTCATAAAAAATGTCATAGTATAGTAAGGCATAAAATGTTATAAAAATGTCATAGTATAGTAAGGCATAAAATTTCATAAAGATGTCATAGAATAGTAAGGCATGAAAACATCATAGTATAGTAAACCATAAAATGTTCTAAAAATGTCATAGTTTAGTAAGGTATCAAATGTCATTAGAATGTCATAATAAAGTAACGCATAACATTTCATAAAAACGTCATAATATAGTTAGGCATGAAATGTCATAAAAATGTCAAAGTATAGTAAAGCATGAAAACATCATAGTATAGTAAGGCATAAAATGTTCAAAAAATGTCATAGAATAGTAAGGCATAAAATGTCAAAAAAATGTCATAGTATAGTGAGGCACAAAAACGACATAGTATAGTAAGGCAAAAACTGTCATAAAAATGTCACAGTATAGTAAGGCATAAAATATCATAAAAATGTCATTGAATAGTAATGCATAAAAATTCATACTAGAGTAAGGCATAAAATGTTATAAAAACGTCATAGTATAGTGAGACATAAAAAGTCATAGTATAGTAGGGAATAAAAACGTCATAGTATAGTAAGGCATAAAATGTCATAAAAATGTCATAGTATATTAAGGCATGAAAACATCATAGTACAGTAAGGCATAAAATATCAAAAAAAATGTCATAGTATATTGAGGCATAAAAAGTCATAGTATAGTAAGGCATAAAAATGTCATAATATAGTAAGGCATAAAATGTCATAAAAAATGTCATAGTATAGTAAGGCATAAAATTTCAAAAAGATGTCATAGTATAGTAAGGCACAAAAACGACATAGTATAGTAAGGCATAAACTGTCATAAAAATGTCATAGTATAGTGAGGCATAAAATGTCAAAAAAATGTCATAGTATAGTGGGGCACAAAAAGTCATAGTATAGCAAGGCATAAAATATCATAAAAATGTCATAGTATAGTAAGGCACAACATATCATAAAAATGTCATTGAATAGTAATGCATAAAAATTCATAATATAGTAAGGCATAAAATTTAATAAAGACGTCATAGTATAGTAAGGCACAAAAACGTCATACAATAGTAAGGCATAAAATGTCATAAAAACGTCATAGTATAGTAAGGCATAAAATTTAATAAAGACGTCAAAGTATAGTAAGGCACAAAAACGTCATACAATAGTAAGGCATAAAATGTCATAAAAATGTCATAGTATAATAAGGCATAAAAAGTCATAGTATAGTAGGGCATAAAATATCATAAAAACGTCATCGTATAGTAAGGGACAAAATATCATAAAAATGTCATTGAATAGTAATGCATAAAAATTCATAGTATAGTAAGGCATAAAATGTCATAAAAATATCATAGTATAGTAAGGCATAAAATGTTCTAAAAATGTCATAGTATAATAAGGCATAAAATGTCAAAAAAATGTCATAGTATAATGAGGCATAAAAAGTCATAGTATAGTAAGGCATAAAAACGTCATAATATAGTAAAGCATAAAATGTCATAAAAAAGTCATAGTATAGTAAGGCATAAAATGTCATAAAAACGTCATAGTATAGTAAGGCATAAAATTTCATAAAGACGTCATAGTATAGTAAGGCACAAAAACGTCATACAATAGTAAGGCATAAAATGTCATAAAAATGTCATAGTATAGTAAGGCATAAAAAGTCATAGTGTAGTAAGGCATAAAATGTCATAAAAACGTCATAGTATAGTAAGGCATAAAAT